>NW_015386929.1:177723-257713 GCF_001527695.2 Protobothrops mucrosquamatus | reverse complement strand
TATTTACATCTTATCGCAAGGTCAGAGAAATGTCAAAATAAGCAAATTTAAAATACAGCTCAATTGTGGAGAGATGAAAAGATCACCAAAACTGCATTTGTTCTGTTACCTCTCAAATTCATCTGATGAGCTGGAGTCCCGTTAGATTCTTCTTTACTTTTGAAACAGGAGATGGATGTGTCTTTGAAGGTACACCAATACTGCTTATAACCCTTCAGGGTTAGCTTCTTTGGCCTGTAAAGTAGTATACTATTACTACCACTGATAACATAACTGAATGAAATGGGGGTACATTTGCAACAGCCTCTCATCACCTGCTCTCACAGAAACTTGTGGTCTTCTGAATGCTGCTGAATCAGAACTTTTAGTTGCCCAGTTACTACGGTCAAAGATGGGGGATGTTGCTGGGAACTAGTATTTAGCAAAATCAGAAGGGTCACAGGTTCTCTATTTAGCTCAAAGTGATTTATGCAAGCTGGTTCTTCAACCCCATGTAGAGCAAATTACAGTTCAGTCTCAAGGTGAAAAGTGCACGAGTGATTATTGCTAGCATATCTTATTACGGAAATTGGCCACAAGGGGTATACCAGCCCAAATTGGTAAAGGTTCCCAGGGTCACTGCTTCTGCTCCATTTAAAAGATTTCACTCTATCAAAAACAGTGTGATTTTATTAAACAAAGAGATCAAATAGGAGGCTGTCTGTATAGAGAAGGAGGAGACATTCTTCATGGGAATAACAATAATATCATACAAGACTCTGCAAAGTGCCGGTTGCTTACAATTATTGATTCTCTATGCAACACACAGCTACAGCAAAATTGACTTACATATTATGGGCTGATTTTTTTCCCCCCACCTTGTATGAGTTAATAATATCTGAGTTTCAAAACCCATCAGCAGCATTTTAGCAAAATAACAGTGTCCCCAATGCATTCTAGAATGCTATTGCAGATGTACAGGAAATCCTTGACAGATAAAGCAGTATGAAAATATTTTCTGGAGGACAGGAAGTTTGCAAAATGTAATTGTTTATAAGAAAAATAGACTTATTTTGTGCCTCGATATGTGATTTATACAGGGATTTTCCTCTGAATCAGAATTTTAGGCTGCTTTCTCTTTCACAACTAACACAAGTTCTTTGGTACAGAGGAATCATCTCTACAAAAGTCCACTGAGATAAGTTAAGTACAGAGGATGATTTGCCACAACATTAAGCGATTAGAAATCAAATCACTACTCAAGCCCAACATTCAAAGTGCCTTAAAATAAGATCTATCTTAAAACTGCAGCTCTAAGAAGTGATAGATTATGTAATGGAGTTATCAAAAGGAAGTGCCTATCTATCTTCCCCACTTAAAGAAAATGGAAGGGAGAAAGAATTGCCTAGGCCCTATATAATAGCAAATACAAGACTGACAAAGCTATTTTGGAGTTCTTCTCAAAAGTACCCATAGTTTCTGTGCTATTACCTTTCAACTGTTCTTCCTGCCTATTTTGCAAAATTCAACATGTCTTTGTACCAGTTCCAAAACTCATCTCATATCCTTAGTATGGTGGGGTATTCATTTGTAACAGACAGCTAAGCCTGCCAAAATATTAACCCAAATCCAGACACAACTGTTTCTAGTTTCCACATGTCCAGATCCAAGATAATATTCTTATTTTTTTCCTCATGAAAAGTCTTATTTAAAAGTAAAAACAAACCTGACTAAAGAGCAGCACAGCTACTGTAAGTGGCTGCCAGTGTAAATAGAATAGATTAACTGGAATCTTATTTATTATCTATCTATATGCTCATGAAATGCAAGAAAGATGCTTGAATAATACTTCAAACTATGCAGCAACATCCCTATTTCTCGGACAGGGGTGTCCAACATTGGCAAGTTGAGTTGGACTTCAACTGATAGAATTCCCCAGTCAGTATGTTCTCCAGCACGGAGAACATGCCAGCCCAAACCACTGACTTTAGGAATTGAAAAAAGATATTCACTCCTTATTGACCAAAGGATCAAGAGATGACATGCAGGAATCAAGTAAATCACAAATGATTGCATTTTTATATTTTCCAGTTATTTGACTACCTGAAGTAAAATTCCTAACAATATAAATTAAATCAACATGCAGAGGTTAAGTCTAGTCATTATAGAGAAGCAGCACAGTTTCTGAAGCACAATTACTCTTCAGACTTCATGTATTTTCAGATTAAACCCTGCAATTTAAGAAAAATTCTAGAAAGAACTGGTAAAAAAAATTCTAAGAAAACATGCTCCAAGTTTCAAAATGAAAGTGATTATGTACCTAAATCAGCGTTTTTCAACTTGGGAATTTTAGGATGTGTGGACTTCAATTCCCAGAACTCTCTAGCCACACATTTTAAAATTGTCAAGATAGAGAAACCTTGCTCTAGACACTAAGAGAGATGCATTTATTATAACCTATTTATTATAAAGCTTATTGATTTGTACTGTTTCTTCCAGATTTTTAGATTTTTTAGTACTTACTTGAACACTTTAATGTAGTCCGCTAGCTCCGGGATGGAAGTGATGTCACCCTGTAAATAAGACAGCTGGCATTATATTTTATCTGCAAGGATCTGAAATTGGTTCTTGAAAGAGAAACAAACAATTTGGAAGCACTGATTTAGCTGATTAAATGGATACACAGTTCCATCACAAAAAAACAATGTTCTTGGTTGAGGAGGAAGAAGAGACTTAATTAAAAAGAATTATAGGAATAAATCTAGATTTTTAGAAAATCATATTATCTGGAAAAGATGAAGTATTTGTTTTTCTAAACCAGTTTAAAGATGGAAGAAAGCTTCCTCAACTTTCTTCTATGGCTGACGTTCATTTTTACTATCTAGGTTTCGTTTATCATTTCTGCACAGAGAATCTGTGTTCAAGATTCTGAGGTGCATTTTAAGATACTGCTCACTTAAAAGGTATGTGGATCAAGAATCACAGTCAACACCATTACTTCAAGAGATGAAACAGCAACATTATCATGCAGTTGTGAGCCACATGTAGGATTGTTTATAATGTGGAATCAGTCATTAAAAGAATCTGGCCCATCATTCACAATTTATTCACTGAAAAATAAATCACTTTTTCTCCCAGTTAATTATATATAAATCTGCAACTAATTACTAATGTATCCTAATTACATGTGTTTAAAGTAGAAATGCAGCAACTTTACTCTAGCCTGGTCTATGGTCTTGAGTTTTGTTTTTACTATATTTTTCAAGATCTAGCAATACGGATTTAAATTTTGGGACAATTTTAACGTAACTCAGATGTTCCAAATCTGGAGTCACAAGTGTAGCATTTATTGCATAACTGCAGCCCTGGACATCTGTCAAAATTATCAGTCCTTCCTCCTGAATATTAAGCTTTTATCTCACATGGATAGCAAGCATCCTTTAACAGAAACAACCACTTTGTTCTCCTTGCCTGGAAAGTTCTTGGGATTTATGCAAGCCCTTAACATTCTTCAGAGGAAAAAAAGGAGGGAAAATGAAAGCAGTTTCAATCTATCTCTCTCTTTTTTTCTGGACAGGTGAGCGTGTTTCCAAACTGGGCTTATTTTCTATGAAAAATGATGGATGAATGCTTATTTTCTATGAAAAATGAGGCCTGTTTAGTTGATCTCATGAGACGAACAGTTAGGACCTATGGAAGATCTATGTGAGCATCCTTAAGACCCTGGGCAATAGGATGACGATCTGAAACTTATATTCTTATATTTACATTTATAATTGTTCTTCTTAAAAGAACTGATCTGGTTTATCTAAATACATCACTAGATAAAAGGAGCAGGATGTCAAATTCCTTCATGTCATCAAGGTATAATCTAGATCGGGGATTTTCAACCGGTGGTACATGTACCACCTGTGGTACATTAGCACGTGGTAGGTGGTACGCAGCCCTGCCCAGCCAAGTGTACTGGGGGAGGGAACGAGCCAGCACAGGCAAGGACACTGTGAGAGAGTCCTCCGGAGCTGCAGAGTGGCTGGGGTGAGGCAAAGGCCCCAGGCTCACTTCTGGCTCACCCAGAAGAGAAAGGAGGAGGAGGGGGTGGAGACAGGAGAGGCTATAAAAGGAGGCAGTTTGGGTGGGAGAGGGAGAGAGAAAAAAAGAAGCAGCCTTGGGAGGAGGCAGAGTCAGTTCTAGCTGCACCGAAGGGAAAGAAGAAGGAGAGGAGAGGAGATCCAGCAGGCCGGCCATGAGCTGATTTACAACTTCTGTGGCAGCCATCTGTGCTGGCAGCAACAAACAGGCAAGAAACGTAGCGGGGGAGGGGTCGCCCTCCACGAGGAATGAAGAAAGGCAGCAATGAAGAAAGGCAGCATCGCACAGAGGGAGGGAGGGAGATGGAGAGTGGAAGGATTCTTATATGCTTTTGTGACTTTGAAGTTCTGGGATTTGTTCAATGTGGGCTTTGTGTTCTTAAGGACTGTTTGGCAATTTCTATTTGGCTGATGGCTGATGTCTCGTGTTAGCTTCTATTGCTCTGCTACTGTTAGCTGTAAGTTTTGCTGCAAAGGATTTTGAAGTATTTTTCTCCTGAATTGATTTTGCCTGTAGCATTCCTTTACTTATGAATGGAGCCATTTGGGGAGGCTGCCTTAGCCGGCAGCCAGTTTTTTCTCTCCCTTAAGTGCCGGCCAGCTCCTTAACTTTCCTTTCTAGCCAGTAGCTAATTCTTAAAGGGGAATGCGCCTTTTTAAGCTAGTTCCCTCAGCGGCTTGTCTTTTCTGTCTCTGGAGGCTTTTCCTTGTTTGATGAATATATGGAAGAGGGAAAATATGGGGGGTGGTTCAAATTCTTCCTTCAGAAGGAGATGGCAATGAGAAAGAGGGAGGCAGGGAAGGAGGGAAGGAAGTCCTGCCTTAGCACTTGGCCACCAGCAGCCCTGCCATTGACTTTGTTTGTCAAAAGGTTGCAAAAGGGGATCACATGACCCTGGGACACTGTGACCATCATAAATATGATTCAGTTGCCAAGCATCCAAATATAAATCACATGACCCTGGGCATGCTACAATGGTCATAAGTGTGAAAAATGGTCATGTCATTTCAGTGCAATTGCAACTTTGAACAGGTTTGTGGTTTTTTTTGGTTATCAAGTTTTTGACACCTTGCTAGGTAGTACTCGAATACTGCCATATCCTAAAAGTGGTACAAACGGTGAAAAGGTTGAAAAGCCCTGATCTAGATGACTATATTTTACTCATTTTGTTTTTTTTCTTTTTCTTTCTTGGAGTCTCTTTAAAAGAATCGTCAGTATCTTCCACTGACTCTCTCCCTACCTTCCCTCCCAACCTGGGACAAGCACAAATTATGCTATAGTCTCCTCAGCAAAAGGCTTTAAATTGCTAAAAATAAATGTGGAAAAGGAAAGGAGCCTGCATTACAACAGGAAAATATAGCAGGTTAACAAAATCAAAACCTGTTTTAATCTGAAGCTTCATGGACATAATTTTCTCAGCACAATTTAGACAGATGGCATTTTTTACTAGAACTTATGTGCAGACTCCACTGCCTATTTACAGATGTCCTGGAAGTTTGTTTACAGATTTTAGAAAACTGGACAAACACATCAACGGTATCTCTCTTTCATCTTAGATTAGCAGTTGTGCATAAAATAGTTCAAGAGAATGGGGTTCTCATGAGGGGTGGGAGTGGAAGCTCCAGCTCCAAAGAAAAAAACAAATGACCTGTGAAAAGTCCAAGAGAGTCCACAAGGACGTGTTTGGCAAAAATACCCTAAAATTCCTTGGCAGAGCTGATTTAGCATAAGTGTCCTTAAAAGACAATCTCTGAAACTGGACTATATAAACGAACTCCAAAAGATGTACGTTTTGGCACCAAGTCTCCATTTCATCCTAAATGTTTACTAAACAACATAATCCCCAATTAGAAAAGCCTTCTCACAAATCCTATTGAAATTAATGGACCTATGCAAATCATGGCTAGTACACAGTTCTCAGTGACTACAGCAATGCTTGCACAGGGCAGATTCTAAGGGGGTGCATCTCGGGTTACCTGCTTTGCCAGAAAATATCTTCAAGGGGCTAAGTAAGAATCAATTCAGTGCTTTAACTAAGAAATCCCACAGCATTAATATTCTGCACTAATATTTCAGGTAGGCATGCAAAGTGGAGACTTCTATAGCATCTCTAGGCCAGAGGCTTACTCTCTGAATTACTATGAGAGCTTTCTAATGGAACTTGACCATCTGCTTTCTGTCAGTTCAATTACTCTATTGAAGATTCCCAATGTTTTTGTGCCATACAGTTAGTCCTCGACTTACAATCGCAATTCAACCCAGAATAATGGTCATAAGCTGTTGAGGTTTTAAGTTGAGACAACACGTGACCAGATTTGAAATTACAACTGTTTTTTTCCCCAACGGTTGTAAACACAGCAAACACAGTAGTCATTACGCAAAATCATTTTCCCCAATGGCTGTTTTTTCGCTATAAACTTTTTGCAAATCTTAATTATGCGACAAGCATTGGGATGCTTCCAATGGCTGTAAAGGTGAGCTGTTTGCCAAGCACCCAAAATGCGATCATGTGACGAGGAGGTATGTATGTATGGCCATTTAGCTCCAAAAACGAGTCATAAGCATCTCTGGGGAGGTTAATCGTAACTTTGACCAGTCATAAGTTGAAGACTACCTATAGCCTACCAACTCAGTATGAAATAGGCAATGAAAAGGACTAGCAGGATATTACCTAATCCAGTTAAAGTTGCTCCAGACCTTGCTCTGGATTCTGTGAAACCTATTTTTTAGATTATGAACCGAGTTCTTCTCAAACTGCCCATGTATGATCAGCAGCTTGACTACTTCTCTTGTGTTCAGACTATTAGTCTCACATTCTTGGAAAAGAAAACATTAAGCTCTTACTTCTCAGTTCTTACCAGAATTGTGGAGGTCTTCCCACCTTCCAGAGTAATCTCCAAATCAGAAAGGGCAGCATCAACTTCATCAACTTCTTTGTCACTGTTATTCAAGTGATTTTCAGATGACATGATTGACAACTTATTAACGTGGTACTGAAATAAAGCAATTGAAAATTAATAGTGCGGTATATATGTATGTATGTATGTACAGTATCTATAATCCTCTTGATCTGCTCAAAGGCTGATGATAATACAATATAGCCTTCATAGCACTTGGTATCATATCTAATCAAAACTCTGAATGACAGCCACAAGGCAAGTGTGGGACATGTTTTGTGAATTAACTCAACTAATTCTTAATGTAGAATTCATTTTAGAAATAAAGGTCGATGTTTCTGATTCAGTAGTAATCATGACTAGGTTCATATTCCTTAGTTATCCCTTTTCACTTATATAAGAAGCATTTAGAACAGCGTTCCCCAACCTTTGCAGCTTGGCAGAATGGCGGGGTGGGTGGGAATGGCTCTGTGCAAGCGGCAAGTGTGTGCACACACTCGCACACAGCTTGCATGACCCGGTTTGTGCAATATAGTGGGCCATAGCCCAGAGGTTTAGAACAAAAATGGACCTCATAATTTTCTTTATGTGAAAGGATTTATTCCACGGTGAATAGTCTCTTCACTTAGCACACTACATGAGTATAAATGAGTATAAAATTTTGTAGAAGAATATTCCCAAGTATTTATCTCCCTTTACTTCTATTTTTTTCAAATGTCAATTTTAAACATATCTATACCTATATTAACCGGGAAAGAAATAGCTTAGTCATTTTTACTATTTTACTTAATAGAGAACGTTACATGATATAAAGCCCTCCCATTTCTCATACTAGGTTAATTCTGTTTTCACTGATGCTTCAGTATCAATTAATAAAATTGCATATAACAAGCAGTTACTTAACTGTTAACTATGATTTGTTTAAGTGGCCGCTAAGCATTTCCATACATGGTAAAATATTAGGAGACTGACAATGGCTTTGACATCAAAACTTAATTTAGTTCTAGATTATAGTTAACTATAGTTACAGTTAATGTTCTGGCCTCAGAAGATTATGTCGTACCTAGAGAGTTCTAATAAGATTTTGAGTTCCTAGGCCCTATGTATAATACATAGAGACCATAAATGAGTTTCAATGTGAGACACTTTAAACTGCTAATATAGAAAGGGATTTCTTTAGAAGAGAAAAAGAAAGTACAGAGAAAAATACATTAAACGTGTTTATAAATTTGTTTGCCAAATGAGCTGCAGTCTGAGAACGTAAAGGAAGGGGCAAAGATATTTTTGGGAAACCCAGGAATTATCACCAGCTGCCTGAGAGGCTCAGTGCCAGAATCTTGTGGTTCAGTAACCTAATGTACTTGTCGTTTGCTTAAAAGCTAATAAAAAGATACAAACATGTTTGTGAAAAAAGAACCCAAATTCCTTTGCATGAGACATTAAAAAGAGGCAAATCTATTTTAGATTCCCAAAAAAGGTTCAAGCAAACCTTACAGAAAACAGAGCAATATTTGTTGGGACAAAATGTTCTAATTCAGAAAAAGAATACATGCAATATACGAAACTTAGTACATCAAGGATTTCAGCATTTGCTAAGGATTCTTTGAAAGGCAAAATCCAAGACTTAAAGAGCTCTGGGTCTTCAGGGCCCACACTCACCTGCAGTGCTGCAAACATCATCATTTCCTCTTCTGTGCACTCGATTTCTTCCAAAAGAATAGCCCATTTTGATTGTTCATATAGCTGATTTATTCTGATTGCATCATACTATGGAGACATAACCAAATCATCGATTCATAACCCACCTTATGGACAGTGTGCAGTTTTTTTAACCAGAAATCTCCCCCCCCAAATTCAATAAACCTTTTACAAAATTTTCATTTTTGCTTGCTGATCAAATGCTATGCCACTCTGAAACACAACAGGCCATTTAAGGTCAGAAGATGCAGTGCTCCAACAGAAAATTTCCTTCCCTCTGCTATAATTTAAATAAGCTATCTATTCCAAATACAGTATGCTGAAATTATCTCTTTCCCAATCTTCTTTTTCCTAGTTGATGCAAAATTAACCTTTGCCTTAATGCTGCCTTTTAAATGGTACTCCCAACTTTTAGGATGGGGTAGTCTCTCACTCCAAATAAGGGTTGCACTCAGTGGTGGGATTCAAATATGTGAACAACCGGTTCTCTGTGTGGATGCCACTTCCGGAAGTCCATTCTGGGCCTGGGCAACAAAAAATTAGCTACCGGTTCTGCTGAAGTGGTGCGAACTGGCTGAATCCCACCACTGGTTGCACTCTCCCTGAAGGAGCACAGTGTGGAGCTTTGCCACACACACTCTTAAATGTGTGTTTGTCATTCAAGGCCTCAGTGAAATGCATTAATGCATGCCCAGTCTGAGGCTTGTAACCCTTCAAGGCACAGAAACACCTAATCACAATAATCCATAACAGATGTCATCTTCTTTAGATTACCACAACACATTCTGCACAAAATTGCTCTTGGAAGATCTTAGGAGTACAATTAGTACAGAATACATCAGCAAAACACATTCAGAATAGACTTAAAAAGAAAAAAAACCACACAAATTTAGTTCTGAAATAATTGTTCTTGCTGCCTGCCTACAGGTCAATTCAAGGCTTTACTAATAACATTTAAAGCTTTTACCAGTTTGGTATCCCATTACTTGAGGATTATTCCCATGGATGTACCTACCCATGACACATGCCTTGTTTATTAATAGAAATTCTGGTCTCAGCTATGGTCATAAATTGAGGACTACCTTTATTATATGGAGATGTGGAAGAGGGCCTTGCTGTGGCTTTGGAATATCCTAATCCTGAAAAAGCTAATAAGCCACAATATTACTAAAAATATGGATCTTCTGATATCAAATAAAATCATAGCTTTTAAAATACGATTTGGAAATTAGTGTTAGCATACTGATCATGATTTTGTCCCTTAAATACTCCTCTATGTTATTCTGTTATTATTAAATTATTTGCTTCACTGGCCTTTATCTTGCTTTTTATGGGTTATAATCCAACAATTTCCTAGCAATTCGGTAAAAAAATTCTATACTGATCACAAAGTCACTAACCCATGTACATGCACTGAAAATCCTGACTATATGATAGTTAACATAACTGTATACCTTAGGATTCAAATCAAAGAAGCTGTAATATTTGAACCGCAGTAGTAAAGCTTCATTTTCTTTCACATCTTGTTCCATAAGTGATCTTGAAGAATCTAGCCATCTTCCAAAAGAGGAAAAAGAAAAACTAGCTCAGTCATTACAAAGCAATGTTTTCACACAAACAAGCTCCAAAACTAATATTTTTAAACCTACCCCTGGTTGATCTTGGCTTTATCCAGAAGTGATTGTGGCTTATACATTTTGGCTAAGATTTCTGGGGAGGTGATTGGCTGGCTGACGGCAAGTATACCTGGATTTCCTTCTGATAAAGCACTGTCTCCAAACCAAGCTGAAGTTGGTGATAAAGGACTCCCATCATGAGAATCGTAAGTTGGTGTCATGGTTTTGCTATAAAGCCCTGGACTTGAATATACATTCCCTAAATTGGAGAAAGATAGGAAGAATCAAATTAGTATTCCATACTTAGTCCACTGAATTCAGAAGAAACCTACAATACCAATAACTCCAGAACTCAAATTTTTTACTGAATGCTGCAGAAATAAGAAGGGATTTCTACAATGCATGTCAGTTATACATGAACATGTGAGTATAAGGTCCATATGGTGTCCAGAAGGTTGAATTTAAACTGTGACCACATGATGTTTTGGAAAGTGTTACAGAAAGATGGAATAGTCACCTGTGAGATTAAGATATTAAAAAATTATGTATGTGATAGACAAAATCCCACCCATTCTGTTTTTTTGTAATAAGAGAACCTAGGTCATTTAGTGAAGCTGAATGGTAGGATATTAAGGACAACAAAGAAGTTCTCCAAACAGCATATACTTTAATTTAGAAAGCTACAATTAGAAGATGCTTTTTAGATGGCTTTAAAACAAGGCTGTACTTTGGTTCTTATTAGTGGCTCTGGGCCCTCAAAATTCAGGACAGATTATAAATATTGTAAATTCAGTGACTGCTCTGGAAAGATTTTGTTCTTGTTAATTGCGAAGTCGTGTCCGACCCATCGCGACCCCATGGACAACGTTCCTCCAGGTCTCCAGGTCCTCCTCTACCATCTTCTGGAGTCCATTTAAGTTCACGCCTACTGCTTCAGTGACTCCATCCAGCCACCTCATTCTCTGTCGTCCCCTTCTTCTATTGCCCTCGATCTTTCCCAGCATTAGGCCCTTCTCCAGTGAGTCCTTCCTTCTTATTAGGTGGCCAAAGTATTTGAGTTTCAACTTCAGGATCTGGCCTTCTAAAGAGCAGTCAGGGTTGATCTCTTCTAGGACTAACTGGTTTGAACGCCTTGCAGTCCAAGGGACTCGCAGGAGTCTTCTCCAGCACCATAGTTCAAAGGCCTCAATTCTTTGTCGCTCAGCCTTTCTTATGGTCCAACTTTCACATCCATACATTGCAACTGGGAAAACCATGGCCTTGACTATACGCACTNTACGCACTTTTGTTGGCAGGGTGATGTCTCTGCTTTTTAGTATGCTGTCTAGATTTGCCATAGCTTTCCTCCCCAGGAGCAAGCGTCTTTTAATTTCTTGGCTGCAGTCCCCATCTGAGGTGATCTTGGAGCCCAGGAAAATAAAATCTGTCACTACCTCCATTTCTTCCCCATCTATTTGCCAGGAATTGAGAGGGCCTCAAATATACAGTACTCAGGCTCCAACTCTTCTCTCGCCTTTAGGAAAGCCATTAAGACTTGGCTCTTCCCTCCAGCACTAGTGGCCAACTGAGTGAGAATCCCCTTTTGGTTGTTTTGTTATGTACTTGGCTCTCCATTTTATATTTATATATTGCATTCATTTATTGCTATATGCTGTTTTTCTTTTTTTGAATGGGGCAGCTTATAAATCTAAACAAAACAAACGGATTATAGAGCTGTTCATGGTTATTATTTCTCATACCCATGCATTATATAAAATATAAAAAAGCAATACGGTTCTCAGTACTTATTGTTGAGAAACATGGAAGGAGGTATGTTATTGCTACCTGCTGTAGATTTAGGTGTTGTGGAAAAAGAATGTGGGTGTAATATCAGAGCTTTTCCGATACAAATGATGGAAGCCTCTAGGCTCTATTTTCAGTTAAGCAGCATTTTTTCCAGTCAAAATAGGCAGATCTGTAACTTTGCTTCCTAGCTACACTATATATATATGAAGTATAAAATATGAATAATTTGTATTTCTAATACTGTTTCTGATAGAATGTTAAAATACTGTGTTATTTCAATAGCACTCAATATATATTAACTGTTTTCTCAATTAGAAAAAAAATCCAGAACCTAAATCACATATTTTATAACGAGTACCTAGAGAAATTGTGGGACACCATATGGTCAAAATATAACCAAGAAGTTCCTTGGTTTTCAGATTCATATAGTTCAGAGCAGGGGTAGGCAACCTTGGCTCTTTTATGACTCGTGGACTTCAACTCCCAGAATTCCTGAGCCAGCATGAGTCATAAAAGAGCCAAGGTTGCCTACTCCTGGTTTAGAGGAACAGGAAGCAGAAAAGACAGGAGAGAAAAGTCCTATCCACACAAGGCTCACCTTTTACTGGGCCAATGTAAAGAACATCAGAGCCTATAAGAAGGAAAGAAAGGAAAATAGAAGACAGTAAGGTGAAGGCAGTGAAAGGAATAGAATAAGAACAATAAGGATGAAAAATAGGCAAAGTAGAGTAGTAAGATATTCAAGGATGCAATCAAGAAAACCATGACTTCAAGTTGAGATATTTTACATTTTTTTAAATTTTCAGGCGACAAGAAATAAGCTTAATAGAGAGAAAAAAATTAATTTCTATGTTTTTGTATGAGATTTGGACATGATAAAAACTAAGCACATGAACAGACAAAAAACCAGTACATAACATGAAATGGAAATACTACAGTTGGAGCATGAACATTTTACTACTTCAGGAAAGGTATTTGAAAAAGTCCTGAAAGTAGTAATTTTCCTTTTCTGTATTCCTGAAATACACAGAAACAGGCTGCTTGGTTTTAGCGTAGTGTGTGGTTTCAAAACTAACACTTCTTAAAATAGTTCAGAATAACTGTACATTTCAATACAGCAGGAATTAAGCTAACATGAATTGCTATTTGCTGTCTCTACATCAGCTTGAACAGAGAACCTATTTAAACCACAAAAAATCCAGATAGGTAGGTGGCTGGGTAGGTGGATAGGGGAGGGAGGGAGGGATAGACAGACAGACAGACAGGAGGAAGGGAGGGAGGGTGGGTGGGAGAGAATACCATAGGATATAATAATGAATGGGCTACCAAATCCAATTAAAATCCATCTAAATTCTGAGCGTCCATATTTGGTTTAGACAATATTCTGACCACATCATCATACTGTTATTTTAAGGTAAACTTATGATAAATGTTCAAACAAAAAGAAATGAATCTGGAGAAAGGCCCATTTTGCCTTACACTTACTAGTTAATTAAGATTGTAGTTAGAAAGAAAAGGCAAAATAAATGTTCTATTCCACGTGAAATACTACATAGCATCATTTCTATAAAGACCTTCACTCTATAATATCAACACTGGATTAATCTAACATTAAACTTATGACTATCAGAAAACATCCTCATAAAATATTTATCTTATAAAACAATTATATTTTGGGATTCATTTACAATTTAGTTTTAGATGACCTATAACAAATAACAGGGAGAATTATTTAGAAGCAATTGTTGAAATTGATTTTAAGAATCAACAGCTGAATTATTTTGGGAAAACGTACTTTTGCTGCTTAAACAGGCTGCCACATAAATTTGTTGAATAAGCAAACAAAATTTCATCCAAATATGTAAAATATTTTATAATTGGTCGCTTAATCGCTAAAATGTAAATAATAAATTCAAGATAGGGAATATGAGCAAAAAAGGGAAAGATACAGATTGATTTATCTAGGTAATTATGTATACACAAATTGTATTATCAGTAAATGAAACTATATTCTGAACATAAGGAACATTTTTCTTAGTTTTAGTATCAAAGCAGTGTAAACAGACACAGAATATACCCACAGACATATATGACATTACTGGTTAATTCTGGTTAACAAATTAAGAAACCCCAACTATTTATTATTCTGCAAAAGATTCTTTTTATAAAATATTATCTTCATTGTATCATATCTTGCAGGAAAAAGCAATGAGCAGGCAGATGCTAACTTCAATATTTAGTTGTATCCTTCTTGCAAACTATTCAGCTTAATACAGCGGTTCTCAACCTATGGGTCGCGACCCCATTTGGGGTCGATCGACCATTTCACGGGGGTTGCCAAGCATGGCTGTCCGCCATTTTTTTCCCCTTTTCCGGCGGGTGCCTTACCTCCCTTGGGCTGGGCCAGCTGGTGGTCAGCCTGCTCCGTCTCTGCCGCTTGCCAGCTACGCCTCGGCCAGCGCAAGGGGCGGAACCACGCATGCGCGGCGCTCCCGGGCAGGGAAAGTCCTCGACTTACGACCGGTTGGGTAGTCCTCGACTTACGACCGGTTTAGTCCTCGACTTACGACCGATTTAGTCCTCGACTTACGACCGGTTGGGGGTCGCGGCATTAAAAAGGTTGAGAACCACTGGCTTAATACATTCTGCTTCATTCTCCCTCTGCTTCATAGGCAATACTAATGTTAAGATGCTATAGACTCCTGTGCCTTTCGGTTTATAAATGTTAGCTGAACAGTTCCTCTCCCTTTATTTGGCTCAAGTCCAAAGGTTTTGTATCAGGGGAATCTTTTTCTACTATGTTGCACAGCAATTGATGCAATAGGTCTGATTACAGACAAGAGGAAAAAAATCATTTTGTCCATTGTTTTGATCTGATGCATATTTTCTCATAATAGCTTGTGGGACAGTCAAACTACGCTTTTCTTCCAACTCCTAGTTACCTGTAAATAGATGCTTACTTAAACATTTCCAACTTAAGAGTTACTCATTACACCAGACAGATAATATGACAGTAAAGAAAGCACGGGGCTTATGAATATCTTTCTGGATGCCCAATAGTCTCCCTGCACAGCTGAACTTAAGTTTATCTTTCACTATATGACTGTGTTAAGACCGGCCATCCTCACTAGGCTAGCTATTCCATGAGAAAGCAAGACCCTTAAGATAGCCATTTGCATCACATTGTCTATATTTGTAAAAAGAAAATATTTTATCTTGCTGATGAAGAATTATTAATGATCCAGACTCTTAAACCAACTAGTGAAATAAGACAGACCGTAATTATTATTTTTTTTAAAAAAAAAAACCTCAGTAAAAGCTCTAGAAAGTTAACAGAAATAACCATGTCACCATGGATTTCTTTTGCTTCCATTTTTAAGCTAAAGAAAAATAAATGCTCTTCCAGCCATCTCAAGAAAATTATAGATATTCATATGTTCTTCTGCTCTGGGTGCAGAAAAGATGGAAAGAGGTATGCAATTTTGGATAGCAAAACAACTTTTTCTCCTCCTTTAAGATGTATATCAGTTATTCAAGCAAAACCACAAAGAACTCTTTAGCCCTCCCTGCTCAACATGTGAGATCTGGGAATGAAGAGATGGGTATGCACAAAGGACATTGTGGCTGGGGGGTGGTGGTCAGGTTTAATCCTACTCTCTTCCCCACCACATCTTTGGAACCTCATGCTTTCCCTTAAATATCCAAGGAGAGGTCTTAGTCTGGTTCTTTGCTAAAACAAGATAATTTTAGTCCTATTTAGCACACCCAGGATACTCATAATGAAACCATACATTACAAGTATTATACACATCAAATGTAAGCATATTTCAAAATAATAATTGACTTGGAAAAATAAACCTAATTTGCTTCACGCATTTTAACAGCAAAAGCAAAAGCACTGTTACAAAACAGCAGGTTAGCTTATTTACTATCCAGGTTGTTTGAAAGAATGTCGAGAGCAAGAAAAAGTGGAATTCAAAGAGGATCTGCAGATTTGCTCTCTTGTTGAGAGTGCTGAATCAGTCTTTGAACAACAGCCATATATAAAAACCCTCATGTTGAAATAAAGGAGAGGAAAGGGTAGAGCCTTGTGCAGCTAGATCTTTGCAAGGACTGTAGATATGAGGTTGAGCAACCCTCGTCCACTGTTTATCTGTGTACTTAAAACCCTTTTTATCATTAAGAAGGTCAAAGAATCTCAAGCATTAGCATGCAATCTAGTGGAACCTGGCAAGCACATAGAGGAGAACTTATTAGCTGGCATTCAAAACATTTGATGTCTATATTTTAAAGCAGAATAGACAAAATGCTTTAGAATTCTTGTGTGGGCAGCAAGGATATGGTCTGAATCCATGACTATTTAACTAATTTGTAATGGAGTGAATAATTCCAAATCTAATTCCCACTGCTATTATTTTTCAACTCAAACAAACAAACAAATTGCCTACACATGGCTTTTCTCCATCTAGGTAGAGGGCTATTTTTTTCTCCACTAACCTCCCAATGCTAAATAAATAAATACAGAAATTGTGCTTACAGTATAATTAGGAAAGAGATTAGTCACAAATTAATGTTTAATAATTTGTGTTAAGTAAAAACAGCTGAGAAATATCCTTGTGGATCTGTGGAATATTAAGACAACCCAAACCACTGACTGACTATAAGCTCTAAAGAAATCTCTCCCACACACGGAGACAGATCAGCCTCTTAATTTACTAGGGAACTGAAAGCAATAATGCGGACTGGGTGATAGCTGAAGTACATGAGTGGGAATTCTTGCAATGGATCAAAACAAGCATTAATTTTGGCTTCCTTGATGAAAAGAAGCAACAAAGAGTATATATATATACCTTTTTGCCTTCACTACCTCCATACCAAAGGTTTGCATTGCTTTTTTGTTCTGTGTAGAATCTCGAAGATATCGGAAAGGACAAGCCAGGATTGCCATGAGCAACTGAAAGTCAAATAGATTCACCTTGGACTTCTACATGAAGGCAGTTTACAGGTTAATAATGCAGCTTGCTTATCTGTTTGCTTGTTCCTTCGTTCATTCATTCATTCCCCTTTATTATTTTTACAAATAACTCAAGATGGTGAACATCTCCAACACACCTTCCTCCTCCTATTTCCTTCACAATTACCGTATTTTCCGGCGTATAAGACGACTGGGCGTATAAGACGACCCCCAACTTTTCCAGTTAAAATATAGAGTTTGAGCGAGAGAGGGGGGGGGAGGAGAGAAAACTTGATGAGTAATATGCCAAACCACATGTGTAAAGGAATAAAATAGAATACCCGTATTTTCCGGCGTATAAGACGACCCCCGACTTTTGAGAAGATTTTCAGGGTTTAGAAAGTCATCTTATACGCCGGAAAATACGGTACCCTGTGAGATGAGTTAGGCTGAGAGAGACAGAGTATAGGGAGAAAGGCAGCCTTCCTCTCTCCCTTGTCTCTCTCAGCCCAAGTCCTGTTTCATTACCCAACTGGATAACATCATCAGTGCAATGAGTGTGGGTTCTGCATTAGCTTGCCCTGCCAGCTTTGGTGGAGACACAGTTTCCTCCTTGGTGGTTCCTTGATTATTGTTTTCTGCCTGATTGTTTATCTGGTGCTGATTCCTGCTTATCTGATTATGGGCTGCTGGAATACTTCCTAGGTATTTTATTGTCTGTTTTGGATGTTGTGTAAATCTAGTTTATCTCGGTGAGTGTATTGGGGGCTTCCAGGAATTCTTGTCCTTTCACGAGTAAACTACCTCATGCTTAGGAGAGCAGATCAAATGCTTCTTCATAGGTGGGAAGGGTTACCCCCAGCATAACGAAGTTTTCTACTGAAGAAACTCTTTTCTGATCCAGGAGATCTATACTATACAGCAGACACTATAAGATAATCTAAAACATTTTATTTCTGGGGGAAAAGATGAAGGCCTCAGATGCAGCTGGATGACATTAATTCATTAATTTCAATTATGTCTTCGGCCTGGATTTTGTTAAGATTATTTGGTTGCCTTAACAGATAACATATGTCAAATTGGATGGGAAGAGCATGGCCTACTAATCTTCTTGAAATTCTTAATGATTTTTGATAATATTGAGCATTCAGCATTTTTCTGGATTCTTTGGTGAGACTAGTCCTTGGGACACAATTTTGCAGGATTCTGGCCCTTCCTGGCTATGCCCAGAAGGTAGTGCTGGCAGACTATTTTTTCACACTTAGATGACTGACCAATGGGACCCCACAGGGTTAAATCTGTTCAACATCTACATGAAACTGAGGAATAATATAATTTGGAACTTTTGAATCTGATGACCCCCTCCTCTCACTGCATATAAAAGTGGTTTTGCAGTTACCTGGCTATAATGTCATCTGATTCTATATTTAATACAAAACAGAAAGAGGCTAGGGAACAGAGGTAGTCCTCAAGTTACGAATTTAATGGAGCCTGCCCATTCCATTCGTAACTCGAAAACTCGTAAGAGTGAATCTCGTACCTTGAACGAGATTACTCCCTTGCTCGTTAAACGCACATGGCTCATTAAGTGAACATGAGGTATCTCAGGATGGGGAAGGCTATGGAGAGCTTAGTGATGGAACAGGCCCCCAAGGCCTCCCTGATCCACTATGAATCTTCATGCTTCTCCCTCCCTTCATGCCGCACTGGACTCACCTTGAAAAGATCCATCTCCTGTCTGCCACAGATCCTGCTGCCGCCTGGATCTGAGGCTTCTGCATGCCTCCAGAGACTGGATCCGGGCATCAGAGGCCTTTTCCAGGCTGCTGCCGCCCGGATCTAAGGCCAGGAGATGCTTCCGCGGCCCTCCAGATGCCCACTTCTGGGTGGCAGCAGCCTGGAAAGGCCTTCGATGCCTGGATCGGGAATCCGGAGGGCCGCGGAAGCATCCCCCGGCTTTGTTTCCATTCTCTGTTTCAGAGAACAGAGCCCTAAAGTACCATGAGATCACACAAGATCAGTAGCGTGAGATCTTGTCCCACTGATCTTGTGTGGTCTTGCATTAATTTAGGCCTCCATTCTCTGCAAACGCACCGAAGGCCTGGAGCAGCCAAGAAAGAAAAGGATCTCGATCTTCACAGGGTGAGTATTGAAGTCCTAGTGCCTAGGGAGACCCAGGGCGGAGGTGGAGAGGGAGGGAATAACCAGGGTGAATGTTGCAGTGCCACTGCGGTCGCTCGTGAGGGTGAACGACTGTTGTGGTGCCACAATATTCGTAATTTTGGGATTTGCTCGTAAGCACTAGGGGGCGCTTATTGTGTAACTTCGAACGTTTGCTAAGGGAACAATCACAACTCAGGGATTACCTGTAACTGCAAAGAGATTCCTTTGTACAAGTAACTGCAGTATTTCCCAGTTTGGACATTCACACTGGAGGAAAAGGGAATTTTGCCTACAATTTTAACATATCTGGGAGAGGATGGAGAAAAAAAGACTCAAACAAGACTAAACTTAGAATTACTGACTCTTTTCACTTTACAGCAAAACAGCTGTGTTGGGAAAACAGAAACAGAAAACAGAAATTTTATTTTGTTGTAGCTTAGATAAATACATACTACGGACTTGAGGTAAATTAACTGGGCAAAGCACCCACTCATCTATTAATCTTTAATCACTGATATTGATCTCAGTTTTTAAGATAATGTAAGTTATAAACAAAAAGAAACACAGGAGGAAGAGAAAAGTAAAAGAACTCAACCAAAACATGACTCCCTTCAATTCATATTAACATCATTACAGTCCCCTCTCAAATTGTTATTTCAATTTTCTTAAAATCCTTTCTTGCATAAATTGGGAACTTCAATTACATATCTACACACAGAAATCTGAAAACAATGAGTGACTGATGGTAATTATACAAATCTCTTCCAATGATTTCAATGGGCCTGATGTTCAAGAAAGCAGATTTAGAATTCTAGTCTCAAGCATCTGATTATCCAGTAAAGCAGCAAGAAAAGTTACATTTGACATGAAGTCATTTGCTGGCACATAACATCTCCGGTTGCCATTTAAAAAAAGAGAAGGCTGGCATTTTAAGTAGGAGACAGGAAAGATGTTTGGGCATTAAATTTCCACTCAGGTTTGCTTTAGTAAAATGATCTGTTACATTTCTCCACAGGGGTTCCTGGGACTGGCATTGCCAGACTTCAGAAGAATATCAGTAGTTCCTGCTGACAACAACAACAACAAAAAGAGCTCTTTCTTCAAACCAGTATCATACAGTAAACTATATTTGATGGAATTTTTTGCAGGCCCAGTGTATATGTAGAGGTTTTCAAGGAACTCTAAATCAATATCTGGTGGAACTGCTTAAAGCAGATGGCTATCGCTTTAATGATTGTTATCTGATGATTAAAAAGATACAATTGCTATACCAATGCACAACAGACAACACTGTCTTGTCCACAGAGCAGCATATTACAACTGATATAGTGTTGATGGTACTCAAGGCTCTGAATAGCACCTACATTGGGTATGTTTGTGACCTACTCCAATAGTCTGAAGTTGGTAACTTAGTGCTTATCATGCCCTCCCCCCATAAAGAATTTCAACACTGCATCTTAAAAAGCATTTTCTATGTAGGTTCCTGCAAGTATGGAATTTGTTCCCTTCATGTTTCAATCTATTTTACTCCATATATGAAAATCTCCCACAATTTTCTCTATTTTCCAGGGGTTCATTTATGCAAGCTTAAATTCCTCTCAGTCTGTTTTGGAAACATATTCAGCGCAGCAGCATCTTAGTGCAAGGTTCAGTCGCAACTGTTCTTAAAATATTTGGAAATCCGACGACTGCCCAACTTTGCTTAAATTCAACATTCTATTTAATTTCTTTTTTACAAACAGATCACAGAGCAAATAATACAGCAATGCCATTCCATAATTAAAGAAGCAAAGAACAACAGTATTTCTAAAATGTGAAAAACAGGTGTACACTTTGTTGTTAAATAACAAACAAGGATAAAATTGAAAGTTTTGAAACTTTCTGTGATCTAGCTGGGAGTAAAAGAGAATAGAGTATAAGCTACCAGTAGAGAAGTAGTAGACGCATAAGCTAGCACTTCAGCAAACTCAAGTACTACCCACTCAGTACAGAATAATAAAAAAACTGGCAAGGAACAAGCTAAAATATATGCAGAAAATTTCCTCAAATTCATCATAAAGCTCAAGACAATTGTGTTAGTACATGCTAAATTACTACACAAGTTAGGCTCAATACTGAAAATACTATTTGAATAGGGCTACTGTTTTTGCAGAACTGAGTAAGTGATATTAAACACTAATTACTAAATATTATTAAGCTCTCCAATGCATACTAAGGTTGAAATGCCATTTCTCTCACAGCCATCAAGGAAACACGTGTGACTAAACAAAATTACCACTAGTAAGTGGTAAAGGATTTTTTTCCCCCTCTAAGGCTTTTCCATGATATTCTGCATACTCATGCTATTGGGGGGGAGGGGGTTCTACCTGATCCAGGTGTGATTAGTGGTCCTTCCAGCTCAAGTGTTTCATCCTCATACTGGTCATCCAGCTTTTTCTTTTTCTTTTTGGTTGAATCACGGGACTTTCTTAAAAGAGAGAGTTCTTCTGGATGTCTGATGTCTATGGAGGTGGAATAAGAAATTACATTATAAAAAAGAAAATGTTTTTAGCCTTTTTGATATTTTAACGAGTATAAAAACGGTATGAATCCCATAATACTGCAACACAATGGTACCATAATGCTTTGTTTATAAAGCTCAAATGATAATTAAATAGTATGCATCACACCATTTGTAGAAAAGAATAAAATATAATTTGAATGGTCCAATGACCTCGAAACAACTTTTTGGGCGTTCTATGACAAAAAAAGCCCTGAGTTTCCCTATTTGTGATTAGTATTTTAAAACCTCCTCTGAATATCAGTGGTTACATAAACAAAAGAACAGACCAAGAATTATTTTGCTATTTCAAATTGAGTGAATAAGCTTTCCATCTAAAAATAATCTGAAACAATTCATAATAACAAACTATTACTGATAGACTTCTTAAACCTTTGAAGAGAGGCCAAGATACATTATTATGGAATCAGGACAACTGTAAATATTGCAAAAACTGTTTTTCAACTGTATTAATATCTGACAGAAAGATAACTTTTCATCAAGTCAAAATACGTTGTCAATGCTTCATTAACATTTAAAATCCAGCCACCTTATGGAATTACATATGAAGCATTCAAATATTCATTATTGTGGAAATAATGTAAAAGAGAAAATGTATCAGCAGGGGATAGACATACCACTGGATGTCTTTCAATATATTAGTAATCATTTCTAATTCATGTTTAACTTCTGAAAAATAAAATTATATTTTCTGCTAAAATCAGGCTGTTGAAATGAAGGATGCTTGAGTCAGAAAAGAATTCACTTGTTTGAAACAATTCAGTGTGAACCTGATGCTGAAAACAAATTCTTAGTTTAAGGACATACTCAGGAACACTCTTTTCTAAATTATAAATATGTTTTTTACACATAGGTTGCCATATTAAGAAATAATAATAATAATAATAATAATAATAATAATAATAATAATAATAATAATAATAATAATAATAATAATAATAATAATAATAATAATAGTAAAGTTGGAAGGGACCTTGAAGGTCATCTAGTCCAACCCCCTGCTCAGGCAGGAAACCCTATACCAGGAGTAGGCAACCTTGGCTCTTTTATGACTCGTGGACTTCAACTCCCAGAATTCCTGAGCCAACTATGCTGGCACAGGAATTCTGGGAGTTGAAGTCCACGAGTCATAAAAGAGCCAAGGTTGCCTACCCCTGCCCTATACCATTATGTTCGAATATACTAATCATTTTGTCCTTATCTTAAATTGTTTGTTTTTACTCATACTTGTCATTAATGAACAATGCCATATATATATATAGGATGTACAAAACACCCATCCCCATTGTCAATTTATTATATAAATCACATTAAAAGTTCAAATTGGTTGCCTTTCTCTCTAAATACTTCTTTATTCATTTGATGCATGACATTTGAACATTGCTATGTATAGTAACATCTTATCTTAAATATATTAATAAAATAGTAAAACAAAACCATATTTTGATTGGTCTATGGGAATTGATCTTTGGTACACCCTATATATCCCATTCTTATGTCTATTCCCAAAGTTATCATACATTAATAAACCAAATTTATGTTACTAAAATATTCCCCATATGCTTGTATTAAAACATAAAAGCAGTCAGTTCTTATTTGGGCAAATGTATCAATTTTGGAACAAAAATCTCTGCTTGATTATTTTCCCTGACAACTATATTAGTAGTTAGAAGGAAAATACTTTCTGCAAATTGCATTCCTTCTCTATAACAGGTGTATATTACATGCTAGAGAAAATGCTCATGTCTAATCATGTCCCTATATATTCTTCAATTTCAGCAACTCCATGTGTAGGATGACTTTATCTTTTTCAAGTGGAAGAATTATGATCAGAATATTTGCTGCTGGGTACTCTAGGTAGGTGACAGTTCCCTAGACAATATTTTAATATCAAACAATGGTATGTTGTAAAACAAGGGTCCCCGATCCCCGGTCTGTGGACCAGCACAGGGCTGCGGCATGCCAGGAACCGGGCTATGCAAAAAAGCAAAGCTCCATCCGCGGGATGCAGGAAGCACATGAAAGTCCCCTCCGGTCCACCGAAAAACCTCTCTCCATGGAACCGGTCCCTGGTGCCCAAAAGGTTGGGGGCCACTGTTGCAAAATGTAAGAGAATAACATCTTCTAAATGTGCTGACCTATAATTCCCATCATAATATCAACATTAATGATCATTAATATGCCAGACAGGAGTAGCAGCACAACAATTATTTCTCTCCATTATAGGTGATGAACCTGCACAGATAAAATTCTATAAAAAGCAAGAAAAACAGAGAAGTGAAAATAAAACAGCTATCCAAATTTTAGGTTCCCAGGGCACTAGAAAGTAATACAGAGCCTATACTTCTCTTTAAGTCATGGGTGAACACTTTTTTTTTTGCATTTTAGGATGTGCTTAATAGTCAGAGAAAGAAACTTAGGAAAGACCTTCCCTAACTGAACAGGCTGTTAAAAGTGACTGTCAGAGATCTGTGTTTTCAGATTTGCATGATTCTGTTAATGTAGAATTAGCTCATCTGGCCATGTTTCCTGTCTTGCTTACCTGGGAGGGCAGACATAAACTAACCTTGGCTGAACTCATAAACTAAGCAGAGTCTCTCCAGTAAATACTTGGATGGGAAACATCTGGGAATTTAATGTCTATTAGTAGTTAGACTGGGAAGTCCCAAAAACTCCCTGGAATCTAACTATGGCAAACCATTCCTGTAATGCTATCAAGAATATGGCATGAATGGAGTTACCGGATCTCAATCTGTAAGCATTATCATCATCTTTTTTATTTAGATTTCACTAACATTTAATAGCCAATGTTAATTTCTAGGGCAAGAAAGTAAGTAAATATTACAGTTACAGGCTGAAGTTTTAAACGAGTGACAAAACCCAAACAGAGGTTTTGTAAGGACACCATTATAATTTGGAGCTAGAGATTGGACTTTCAAAAATTGCTTCCACGTTTGTTCAAAGATTCTTCGGATATATCCAATTAAAAACTGTTCCTTCAAGAACCATGATATGGAAATGGTTGGTACACTTAATTACTAGTTATTTAAGCTAACTATGTAATTTAGATGTCAAATGCTGGGTAGGATTCATTGCTTTCATAGTTGGCTTTAAGTGGATACATTTGAATGAACGCTATTGGAGGTGGACAATTTTATTTTAATCCAGAAGAATCTGTTTTTATTCAAGGTGCAGAAGTGTTTTCCTCTTATAGTGGAAATATAATACGTGCTACTTGGCATACTTCCAATTCTGAGAAGCAAAAGATAGCAACATGCTGTGGTGGCAATACTAAAACTAAATGCAAAATAATCTAGAATGCAAAATCTAAGTTCTGTTTGTAAACTATGTAAACTCCACACCTCTGATCTTACGTCAATGTGATTCCAAGATGTTTCATCCTTTAAAACTAGTTCTTTATCCTTTAAAGCCACATGGGAAACACCCCAACAAAAGTGAAGGCAGAGCATTTGTAATACTTTCTTTTTTGTTAACAAAGTATCTTGGGAACGGTTATGCTGCAGTTACCCTTCTGTTAGGAGCATAACATATTATAACATAGGAAATAGCAATTTTCTCTGTTCTAGCATTCTACAATTTCCCCCATATTTATCTCATAGGAATAATAGGTTCGTGGAGAAGAATCTCGTGTTTTTTTTTGCATTGTATGCCATATATCTATTAATAAGCAGCTATTTCACTGTGATTTTAATAGAACTGCCATTCTGAATATGAAGCATCAGCATACATTAACTACTTATTGGCCTCTGAGATCCAGCACAATGAGACGGAACTCAATAATAATATTAATGTTTCTGAAAATTTGAAGTCTTATCTATTGTGTCATACCCATTTTTCCTGCTAGCCTCACCTAGTATCAATTTCAACCTCACCTAGTTTCAACTTCAACATAAGATGGACACTTATGTCCATTTTATATAAGACCTCGTCTTATTTTTTTTTTGCCTCCAAAAGAGGCACTGGGTCTTATTTTGGGGGGATGTCTTACCTGCTAACCTTAGAACCACCACAGCCAGGCCTCCCAGGCCCCGACACTGTTGCGCTGTGGCTTGACTTCTTCTGCGGCCGCTTGCGGTCGGATACCGCATGGCGCACTGTGCTGGTGGTGTGTCGCACCGGTGCTGGTGGTGTGTCGCACCGGTGCTGCCATTCACAGCACTGGCGCAATGCGCCATGTGGCATCCAGCCGCAAAAGAAGTCAGGAATTGGCATGGCAGGTGTGAGGGTGTGGGGGGCCTGGCTGCGGTGGTCCTAAGGTAAGCGAGTGCAGGGCATGTGGGCAGCTCCACCCCCCACCCAGCTTGATTTTTACGCGTGTGCCTCGCCCCACATCATACAACCAGATGGTGAGATGGGGTGGACAGGGTCTTAACTAGGGCTTATTTTGGGGGTAGGGCTTATATTAGGCGCACCTGTAAAAATCAAGTTACAGCATATTTTGGGCAAAACACGGTATAACATATTACTCCTGTCCCAAACAAACGAACGATCCACATAGATTAATCTTCTCAAGAAGCTTAAATAAAGCACTGAAGTTCTATCTTTCCCCTTTCCCCTTTTAAACAGAAGAATTAGTTAACCATGATACACTCTCGGTTTGACAATTCCTTGCTTGAATGCTACATATGAAACAGAAATCATGACTGGCTGTATTTCTCAAATTTAGTTAGTATAACTTTTATTTATGTATTAAACTTACATGCCATCCCTCTTGCTTAGAGGTACCTCTAAGCAGCTTACAATCAATAAAAGCAACAAGATAAAACAACAAAACTTTAAAAACAATAAATACTGACACTAAAATTCACTTAAAATTAACAAAGATGGCAAGGAAGGGAATAAGATGCACACAGGAAGGAAGTGGGGTCTTATCTTAATTACCTCCAATCTGACACCCCCCCCCACCAAGAGCAAATAAAATAAAATAAAATTTTAAACATTTATATAGCTAGCCATCTTATAACCAACTCTGGGCAGCTCCCAATCAAAAGCATATTTTGCCAGATATAGAACATTACATAAAAGAGAGTTCTCCGCAACTTAGGAAACCCCAATTAGAAAAAAGAAAGGGGCATTTACTCAGTTTTATGCCAATGTGCCTTTTTCCTACATTGAAGTGCACAGATCTCTTACAGTACACTTCTGTTAAGCATGATCGTCTTTGGTACTATTTATGCCAAATAATTTATTTATCTTAGAAACAAACAGTAGGAACTCATTACAGTTCATAATTCGATCACATAGGCATACTACATTTTGCATTAAGAGGCAGTAGGAAAAAGGCTGCCTCTGTTAAATATTGGTGGGAGTTTGTAACGTTGAATTTTCTCAGCAGACTGTTCTCCTATGTGTATGAATACCATTTATTGTTTCTTGCCCTTTTAGTTAGGGTGGAAGAGCTTTTATGTTGAAGCCAAGCTCCTGAAGGGAGTCTTCTGCTGCCTGGATGCTGCCAAGACCCACCCGATCGACCATGTCAAGAATGGCACCATTACAATGGTCCTCTTTTTCTGGTGCAAAACGTCTGTGAGATGCCAATGTAAAACTGTAAAATATAAAGGCAGGCTGCATAGGAACATGTTAAAGAAAAACATCGGCAATACAGTGTACTTTTCATTTCAACCGTCATGTACCAATGTATAAATGTTCTGTCAGTGAGAGAGGGGATTCAATTCCTAAAAAAATCCTGATTTGAAATAATATGATTTAAGACAAAAGGTGTAATGCAAACATCATGTAGAATTGGATTCAAGAGGCAATTCTGACTCGGACAAGTAAGAAGAAAAGCACCAGACAATAATTATTCCATGTAATCTATTTGAATAAAAAGGCACAAACAAGCTGATATTCAATATAAAGAGGCCACCCAAAATACATTTATTTTATTTATTTATTTTTATTTATTTAAGACTTATATGCCGCCCTTCTCCCCACGGGACTCAGGGCGGCTCACAGCATATTAAAACAACATAGTACATTTCCCCAATAAAAGCCAATTAAAAACCAAATATTTGTAGCTGTGTCTCTTATTAAAATCATTAAAAATTATCCCTATTTAAAATTCACCCTAGGTCAGTCCCGCTTGCTGAAAAAGCCATGTCNTTGGCCGACGGCACCCTGAGGAGGCCCGCTCTGTGGGAGCGTACCGGTCTGTGGGAGGGAGTCTGTGGCAGAAGGCGGTCTCGGAGGTATCCCGGTCCTATGCCATGGAGCGCTTTAAAGGTGGTAACTAACACCTTAAAGCGTACCCGGAAGGCCACTGGCAGCCAGTGCAGCTCGCGCAGCAGCGGCGTTACATGGGCGTTACCTTTGTATGTATTTTTTAAATTCATTTTATAGATACTACAGCAAACTATGTTGATTGACACTATGTTAAGCTGCCATTATAACCAAATTGAAGAACAAAGATATTTAGAACTGGAAGCAAAGAAACAAACGTCAGTAAGAGAACTCTCTCTCTCTCTCTCTCTCTCTCTCTCTCTCTCTCTCTCTCTCTCTCTCTGTGTGTGTGTGTGTGTGTGTGTGTGAGAGAGAGAGAGAGAAATAATTAGGACAGCTTTTTCCACCATTACGCTAGTTATCATTAACTTGCATTTTAAAAAGTAAACTAAATCCATTCTACTTAACTGTTCTCTTAAGAACAAAATACATTTGCAAACCACAAAGCCTTACAGATTAACCAGGATTCTTTGCTTGATCGTTTCAAGCAGAAGTGGGCAAACCTTTTTTTCTCTCTTCAGATTGGCATTCTCAAAGTTAGACTTTAGGTCACCTAAAGGGACACGGATGAAATAAGTGGCAAATGGGAACAGAATGTAACTGTACTATACCTTTAAAATAAAAATAATTGCAATTAATCAATAGCTAAAACTTGGCACACAGATGCTTTATATGCCATTTTCTAGGCCAGAGCAGAAAAATGTTTTATTTCTTTTTCTTGTAAGGAAAGGCAGCTGGCTATTATCGCAAGTTGGAGTTGTCTATTGCACAGGAATTGTGAAAGGGTTACATGTGGTACATCCCAGGTTTAAGGCGAGTAAACATATGTCGTAAAGCTTTTAAGGAGGTATTGGCATGCTCTTTCGCAGAGGCCTTCCCTGGACTTCAGCTGCAGAAAGCACTAGAAGAAGCTTAATCTCTAGGTCTCGTTCAGTCAGGATTCAGACTGGGACAGAAATGGAATGGATTTGGTTGTCCTGGTAGATGACCTCTCCTAGAACCTGGAATGTGTCTTTTCTGGTACTTCTTGTCTCACAGTAATATTAGATACTCTTGAGCAAGGTATCCTTTGGGATCACCACCAAAAAGGCACTATGTTACAGTGATTCTGTTTCTATTTCATCAAGCAATTCCACTTGGGAAGAGGAATGATCAACATGGTAGGCACTCCTATGAGAAATTTGGCAGGTCTTGACTTTCTGAATATTTACATGAGGCAACCTTGGCTTTTTTATGACTTGTGGACTTCAACTCCCAGAATTCCTGAGCCAGCATGGCTAGCTCAGGAATTCTGGGAGTTGAAGTCCACGAGTCATAAAAGAGCCAAGGTTGCCTACCTCTGCACTAGAAGATGTTATCCATCTGTTTGGGCCAAGATACCATGAATTATGCAAATGCTTGTAAATGGCTGGACTAATCTAGAGATGCTGCTGAAATTTAAGCTATGGAAATTGGTTAGGATAAAACAAGCCGAAATGACAATATTTTTCCTAAATCTATCTGATTCTATTGCTACACAGATTATTAATAGATGAGGTACTATTCTCTTGGAAGAGCATTTTTCAACTTGAGTATCCTCCAAGATTCATAGTGATTGTCGTCTAAGCACAGAGGCCTACACTTCGTTTGAGCTAATATGCCTGTTATGACCATAACTGAGGTTAGAGAATCTGGCAATGGCAATTCACATCCTTATTATCAAGTGCACTCATCTGAGCAGGAAAGGTAATCTATCTCCAACATCAGAAAGATGAGATGAGTGGGGCCCTGAAGGCAGTATTTCTCATCTATGATAACACTTTATGGAACAGCCTCTCTCTGTCCAGCCTGGACTAACCAATTTTAGCATAATACTGCAAAGCATCAAAAATTTAACTATCCATGTGGCCTTTAGTACTTAAAAGTCCTCATACTAATGGTGGCCACAGTTGGTATATTTGTGTGTTGTATTTTTTCTGCAAACGAACAAGTAAATAAAGTAAATATAAGAGGTTTTAATTTGAGGCCTTGGGGACAGGATGACTATATATCCCCTTTTGTTATGGCTGATTTATAGTTGTTTTGCTCTTATGAACGGCTATGTTCTTTTTTATATCTTTTGTCCATATTTTAAACCACCCAGACTCATAAAAGTGTCAAGGCTTTGAAATCTGATGTGTGTTTGTGTGTATATAAATATATAAAGCAATAATGTTACAATGATAATTTGAACCATAAATATATTTAAAGAAGTTAAAATGCTTGCTTATGTAAGGGTTCCAAAAAAGATTCTGTGTATCCTGAGCATCTTAATTTCATTGCCTGTAACATCCCTCCCTCCCTTCCTATGAAATTCAGTTGTGGTAATTACCTCAACTTTGAATGTTCTTTGGAAGGACATTGAAACTGAAGCTCAAATACCTTGGCCACCAAATGATAACAGAGGACTCATTGGAAAAGACTCTGATGTTGGGAAAGATTGAAGGTAAATGGAAAAGGGACGGCAGAGGATGAGATGGTTAGTGTCATCAACACAGTGGGGCATGAGTTTGGGAAAACTCCAGAAGACAGTGGAGGATTGGGGGGGGGGAGGGCTTGGTCAGATAAAAATTCTTCAGTCCTTTTTATGGAAATGCCATCAATGAAGTTATTGCTTTACCCAAGAAACTACTGTCAACATCAACTCCTAAATGAGATAGGTGTACATTCTGAGCAAGGTCTGGAATATTTATGTTGGATATCTCAGCTCTTTGCCATTTAATAGTTTTGAGAATCTTCTATTGATAATAATTCTGATTTGTTTACATCTTAAGTTTGTTTAAAAACACTGCAATAATAGCAATTCTATTTTAAATATCTTTTGATAATCATAACCCCCCAAAAATTGCATTCCTCACGGCTGTTATCCTGCATTAACATTTTGAAGGTCCACAGTACCCATATTTTTACCCTAATCAACTACCAGCTCAGATCCTATTATTTTGTTTCTTGCAATATACAAAAAAAAAATGAATATCATGGAACTGCATTTGCCATCTGAACAAATGGAAACTGTCACTTATAATGCAACCACATTACAAAATATTGTTTGTATTAGAACTGGAAAGAATTTTATATTTTAGTATTATATATAAGTCACAGGAAGCAAGTACTTAGAGATTTATGAATTTAGCCCTATGTTTAAAAAATGTATTTGACTAAGGGAAGCTTTTTCATTCAAGCTGAAACAGCACTCTATTTTTTCTTCCCTCTCCAGGGGAGGGTCTGTTACACTGCCAGTAAATTTTCAGGAAGCAGGGCTAACTGGAATTGTCCCAACATACTGAAAATATCAAACTGTAAGGAAAAGAGGAGAGATATTTTCCAAACAATGAAATTGCTTCTTTGCCAAAATAGTCTTTCAAATGGTCCATATAAGAAATCTATCTGCATAATATAGGAATTTAAAAACTGCCATTTATTTAAAAATAACTGAAAGTCACATGGAAAATATTCAGGTTGAGAGATTAGTTACTGAAGAATAGAAAGGTCAGAGCAATTTTCTAACTCAGAATTGATATGTGGTGTTTTAAAGATATTAATTTATTGCTTGTACATTTCAAGTTTTTCATTATTGCAATATGGTTATTATTAATATATGACCTCGAAAAAATACAAAATAAAGAATTTCATGCACAATGTTTCCTGGAACTGCATTATTTCATAAAATTGTTACCATATTAATACTTAAAGTATGTCAAACTGGAATGGTTATAATAAGTCAAACCTATTTTTTTTCCAGTTGACTGTCCTTCTGGCCCCACAAGAACCTTTTATAAGTAGAAGACTCCTTTGTTAAAGGAAAAAAAGATTGTGCACCTATATCTGAGGTACAAGTGATAATTTCTGAATTCATATCTTTGGGTTTATTGTATACACAGAGCCTTATTTGGAACGTTCCTGAGAGTATAGGTTTTGAGTGAAGTCTTTCACTTCCTAGATATCCCAGAAGTGGTTTCTAATAATCTCAATTTCAGCTTTGTGTCAGTTTCTGACACAATGAGTTGGTATGACTGATAGAACTGATGTCACCTGATACCAAATAAAGATGGAAGGCAGGCTGTGTAGATTCATAGAGCAACACTATGAATTTTTCACTGTAGTCTCTCATTGTCACATGTGGAAAAGACATCAATGGGCTGACTGAAGAAGGACAGTGTTTATAAAATGACAGAAAAGGGAACTTTACTACCAAATGCTTCAAACTTCTAGAATGGAGATCCGTGTTATCAATAAATAAATGTTAGAAGACTGAGGCTAGACAACTGTTTAAAAAACTTTGGTAGTGCAATGTTATGAAGAAAAACTGCTCAGGTCAGTACTGCTCTCATAGAATGATCTCCCATATGCAGTAGACACAGTTATTTGGCCCTTAGACTTTATAGTGACCAGAATACATTTGGGAAAAACATTGAGGTGACAGCCCTGAAATTTTAGCTGGATCTTTTAAGGACAATAACTACAGGTAATCCTTGAATTACGACCAAATTCCCGTTGTTAAGTGAAACATTTGTTGTGAGTTTTGCTCCATTTTATGACCTTTCTTGCCACAGTTGTTAAGTGAATCACTGCAGCTGATAAGTTAGTAACCTGGTTGTTAACTGAATCTGGCTCTCCCATTGACTTTGCTTGTCAGAAGTTGTAAAAGGTGATCACATGACCTTGGGACACAGCAACGGTCATAAATATGAACCAGCTGCCAAGCATCTGAATTTTGATCATATGATCGTAGGAATGCAGCAAAAGTCATAACTGTGGAAAACGGTCTTAAGTCACATTTTTTCAGTGCCATTGTCACTTTGAACAGTCAGTAAATGAACTGTTGTAAGCTGAGGATTACAGGTATATCTTTTGAGCTATGCAGAACAACAGAAAATATATTGGTAACTATTAGATCGTAAAAGATTAAGTAAAAAGTAGCTTAAAAACACCATGAATCAAGTAAGAATCAGTTTCACTTGGCAGAAAAGCCGATGTCTTACTGAAGAATGACTTTATCACAATGTATAGCCAAGCAAGATGGAACTATACACCGGGCACACAGATCACTAGGACAACATGCCAATATGGTGGCTACCAATATTATAGTTTTTTTGGCAAATGAACAGAACCAATGATCATGATTCTGAATAGACTAGCCATTAACATGGGCAAATGTTGATACTGGCTGAGAAACCTAATAGATCAGAAAACAAATCAGCAAACAGTTGACAGAATCATGAAATAGCTACAAAGTTGATAATGCCATGGGAAGTGAAACTAAACCATATTGCTCTGAATTCAACAAAAACTCCCAAACCTCAACATGTCTAATAGTGCTGTACTTCACTGCTTAAATTCTTTTTGAGATTTTTCTAGATGCTATTACAATCTAAAATGTGACTGCAGAGAAGATGGATTTGATTCCTTTATTATATGAGACACAATGATTTGAAGTCTTGCCATGTGCATTATTAGTAAGATTGCATACTCAGCATTCTAATGCCATAGTTGCAAAATGAAATACAAAGCAGGTTGCATTTTATATTCTCCGCTTACAGACAACCATAGTATTAATAAAACCTAAACTAACTGATCCAAAATCAGCTCAAAACACCTTCTAATATTCCTATAAAATAATACCTAGGTAATATAACATTTCAGCCACCCAAAGTGCATTTTATTATTCTTTGATCAAGAATTTTAGGCCAAATACATATCTATCAGAAAATTGTATTTTAATTCAAATATTCATATCAAATATATTGGAAACATGTCTTATAACACAAAGTAGGCCAAATAGGTTAAAATCTGATTCTACTGTAAGGTTTTTAATTTTTTGCCAAATTCATACTACAGGTTATTACAAAAGAGATAAAAAAATAGAATCTTATTAACATATTTTTTAAGAAATGTAGAGTTTCTAATGGTGAATATCTGTAGCTCGGGTGGAGGATAAGGTTCATTATCCAAGCTTGTGGGTTGGTTTCCGCACCTTTCGTTACCAGGCTAGGTAACATCTTCAGCGGAGTTTAGGGGATGCCAGTGTCAGTGTTCTTCTGTTTATAAGGGTTTAGTGTGGTCAGTAGGTCTTGTGATGGTGAGGTCCCATCCGGGGAGGGTCCCATCAGGTCAGGGCCTTGTGATGGGTCTTGTGATGGGTCAGGTGTGAATCACCAGTAAGAGTCTTGTGATGGGGAGGTTACTTTAGGTGAGGGTCATTGGGAGGTGAAGTGCTGATTGGGGGAGCTTGCATAGGTTGGTTGAGGGTTGGTGCTCTCTCTAGTTGGCTGTGTAATTCATTTGGATTCTGAGGCACTCATAGGCTGATTGTAGGTAATAATAATAATAATAATAATAATAATAATAATAATAATAATAATAATAATAATAATAATAATAATAGTCTGGATAGTAGGCGTGGCGGCGCCTGGAGACAGCAGAATAGACGAGAAAGAACTGGAGAAGATAACAAAATACAAAGACCTACAAATAGAAATAGAAAGACTGTGGCAAAGGCAAGCAAGGGTAGTACCAATAGTAATAGGTGCCTTGAGTGCAATCCCAAAACATATAGAGCACCACTTGAACACCACTGGCATTGACAAATTCGCCATTAGTCAATTGCAAAAGGCGGCCTTACTAGGAACTGCTTCCATCCTGTAATGATATCTGTAATACCATCAAACATCCACATCTGCCTATCCCAGGTCCTTGGAAAGGACTCGATAGGCAGACAAAAATGCCAAATCCAGTCTGAACACCTGGCTGACTGTGCGATGACTAATAATAATAATAATAATAATAATAATAATAATAATAATAATAATAATAATAATAATAATAATAATAATAATAATAATAATAATAATAATAAAAATGTTGGAAGGGACCTTGGAGGACTTCTAGTCCAATCCCCTGCTCAGGTAGGAAACCCTATACTATTTCGGACAAATGGCTACCCAGTCTCTTCTTAAAAACTTCCAGTGTTGGAGCATTCACAGCTTCTGGAGGCAGGTTGTTCCACTGGTTAATTGTTCTAACTGTCAGGAAATTTCTCCTTAGTTCTAGGTTGCTTCTCTCTTTGGTTAGTTTCCATCCGTTGCTTCTTGTCCTGCCTTCAGGTGCTTTGGAGAATAGCTTGACTCCCTCTTCTTTGTGGCAGCCCCTGAGATATTGGAACACTGCTATCATGTCCCCCCTCGTCCTTCTCTTCATTAGACTAGACATACCCAATTCCAGCAGCTATTCCTTATATGTTTTAGCCTCCGGTCCCCCTGATCATCTTTGTTGGTCAATGTGTCTGTTAATGGAATTGCTTGTGGAGTGCCAGGCTTCAATGAACTCACGAGCGTGGCGGGTGGTAGCGTGGCCGATGATTTTGGTGTTGCTCCAATCGAGCTGGTGCTGTTTGGTGTTAATATGGGTAGAGATTAAGGATTTGGGATCGTGGCGTTTGACTGTCATCCGGTGTTTGTGGATCCTGATTTTTAGTTGACGTGATGTTTGTCCCACATAGAATTGGTTGCAATTGTTACAGCTGATTTTGTAGATTACATTGTTTTTTTCCTCCTTCTGTATTTTCTTTTGTTCTGGATAATTCCTGGCAGAGTGTAGCTGTGTGTTTGTGAGCTTTTGCTATTCCTAGAGGTTGGAGGATTCTGGCTGTCATTTCTGACACCTTTTTTGTGTATGGTAGGGTTAGTTTTTCTGTGGTGGTTGGCTGTGTGGTGTGGTTTTGCTGCTGTGTTTCGGAATAGTTTTTTGGATGGCCGTTACGGAGAAAGACGTCAAGCATCCGTTTCTCTTCTGCTTTTCTTAGTGTTGTGATGCTGCAGTGTTTTGACCCTTCTGAAGAGGGTCTGGACACAGCTTCTTTTGTGTGCGGTAGCATAGTTGCTTGCAAAGCTGAGGATCTGGTCCGTGTGCGTCCATTTGTGGTAGATTTGGGTTTCCAGTTCTCCGTTGTCTATTTTCCTTATGTTAATGTCAAGAAATGGGAGTCTGTTGCCTGTTTCCTCTTCGCGTGTGAATTTGATCCCAGGGAATATGTTATTGAGTAGGTAGTGTGTTTCTTCAATTTGGGAGCATTTGATGATGACGAAGGTGTCATCAACGTAGTGTGTCCAGAATTTGGTTGGATGGTGGGTAGAGTTATGGATTCGAGTTATTGCGTGCCTGCTTCTGTTATTAGGCCTGATATGGGTGATCCCCTTGGGTCTTTTGTACTTGCTGGTAGATTTTCCCATTTAATGTAGGAAAAAAATGTAGAGTTGTGACAAATATTTTACCCATTGCCAACCATTATGTATGAATTTGATAGAAAGAAAATTCTTACTAAATTAACTACTTTTGAATGGAAAAGTTGATTTCTTATTGCTTTATTTGTTGTTATTTTTTGCATCACACATAAAAGGAGGTCCAACATATTCCCAGGTTTTTTTTGTAAATTTCAGGCCTCTCCAAAGACATATATGTCCTCACTTTTAAAAATTGGCAAATAATAGTGTGCCCCCAGTCTGGTATTTTTCCACTGAATTTTAGTGGCACAAACTTTGAAGATTGAGAATTGTGAAACAATGGGGTTCAAGAAGATGTACTTGGATGACAGCTTGTCTACTATTAACACAGAGGCATGCCCTACATTTTAGGAGACACAATATGGAAATTAGGTCTGACACTGATATACAGTATTAGAGGCCAAAGATCTCTTATAAAAGGACTTAATAATATTTGAAGTAAAAGTTTTCCAAAGAAACCCTTTTCTCCAGTAATGTTTTACTGTTATTTTAAGTGGAGTAATCTTCCAATCAAAACACCTTTAAAAAAAAACCATCACCTAAAGCATTTTAAAACATAATCATACAATATAGGCCAGTGGTTCTCAACCTTTTTAATGCCGCGACCCCCAACCGGTCGTAAGTCGAGGACTACCCAACCGGTCGTAAGTCGAGGACTTTCCCTGCCAGGGAGCGCCGCGCATGCGTGGTTCTGCCCCCTGCGCCGGCCGAGGTGTAGCTGGCAAGCGGCAGAGACGGAGCAGGCCAACCACCAGTTGGCCCAGCTCAAGGGAGGTAAGGCACCCGCCGGAAAAGGGGAAAAAAATGGCGGACAGCCTTGCTTGGCGACCCCCGTGAAATGGTCGATCGACCCCAAATGGGGTCACGACCCATAGGTTGAGAACCGCTGATATAGGCAATGTACAAAGCAGTGTTACTTCATTTTTGCATACAAAGACATAAAGAGTTGTGCTGTTATTTCAAAACAAAGACTGGGTAGAGTTTCAATTGCTCAAATTTTCTGACAGTATTTCACTTTGGACATGCAAACAAATATTAGTTAATCAGTTAATCCAAAACTGTAATCTTGAGATTCCAATCCAAGGGGGAAAATCCCATGGTAAACTATTCCTGCCCAGAAGTTTCCATTTAAAGTTAACTCCTCACAGTTTTACATGGTTGAGCTTGAGCCTCTTCCTCTTCCTCCACCTCCAGATCCTATTCTCCCCCCCCCCCCCGGGCTATCCCTTGTGGGATGTTTGTTTTTGTGGTGTTAAGTGTTTTTTCCCTCCGGATATTTGTTTGGTGGGACCTTTGTATTATTCATTTTTTTTATTGTCCTATGTTCTGCACCACCCAGAATTGGGATGGAACCAAGTAGCCTGTAAATTAAATCATGTTTAATTAAATAAATAAAACAGCTATATCTACAGGACTACTAGCAGCTTCTGACAAGTCATTGTACAGTTAACTGTATCTTATCTGCAACAAGCAGTCATTGCTTTTGTATCTGAAAGTTTCTGAAATGAAATGAGAGGGGATATTGAAACAGTTTTAGTTGTGACCTCACCATTAATTAAAACATAGTGGAATGTGATAGATTTTGAATTGTTCAGTCTCCAGCTCCTTATTTATAAACTGTTTGTTTAGAGTACACTATATAAAAATGAAGTACTATATATACGGTAAACTATAAGCATGTACAGTATGTGTGTGTTTAGATATGTGTTTAGCAGGGCTTTCAACTTTTATTCCTTAACAAAGCAACTATTACACTGTAATTTATAAGATCTGTGTAGCTACCCATCTTAATACAATTCTGGGCCATTTACAACAATAAAAAATATAAAAATCAAAAAATCATTAACAAAAACTAAAAACCTGATACCTCCTAGGGTACCTCAACAACTCTCCACAGGCTCTACCATTGTACCCCAGTGCCTGGGTAAAGAGCTGGATCTTAATGGTCTTCTGGATGGCTAAGAGAGTGGGGCCTGGTGGAATGGGGGGGAGGGTCCATAAAGTAGAGGCAGCCATGAAAAAGGCAAGCTTCCTAGATCCCAGTAGATGGAATCCAATTTATCAGCTAATTAGAAACCATCATACTTTATCTTTTATAATCATTGACCGAAAAGAAAGCTGCAGCCAAATAGCTTTAAAGGAGGTTTATGTAATAATCAGAAAATGGAGTGGGTAGAGTATGGAAGTCCTTTTGATAGTTTTGGGATTTGCTGGCAGTTTACATGTATTAAAAAAAAACATGCATCCATCCACCCACCTAGTTACCTACCTTACATCTAGCTCTCTGTCTCTATCTATCTATCTATCTATCTATCTATCTATCTATCTATCTATCTATCTATCTATCTATCTATCTATCTATCTATCTATCTATCTATCTATCTACCTATCTACCTACCTACCTACCTACCTACCTTATACCTAACACTATGCAAGTGCATGCACACACTTTAATAACTGCATTATTTCACATTTTTTTCTTAAACAGATATTTCAGATTTTTACATAGAAATAAACATTAGGGTACTACACCCCCACCAAGACTGGCAGGGCAAGCTACTGTAGCTAAACAGGGAGCAAACCCCACACTCACTTGCACTGATGTTACCTGGTCAAGTAACGAAACACCTGCAAGCAAACAACCAAGTTCAGACAGCACCAAGGATTCCACAAAGAGAACTGTCTTCAGAGATTCAAGTACTTTTATCGTTGACACATCACCTTTCATGCCCTAAATATAAAGCTGTATAATTATGAAATTATTTTAAAATTTGGTTAAATATTTGCTACATTTTAAAATGTGCCAAGACTTGTATCCACCTAACAAATCTGAAAGGCACATCTCTCACAAATTTAAAAAGGATGCCCCTCTCATTTGACCCCAATAGTTACGTGCCATAAGCCTGTCTTGTTAAAAACAGAAAGCTATTCTCTATTCATGTGCTTAACTGGTCAGAACCAAACTGTTTGGTAATTCACTAAATGGCAAGTACTTCTTAATTTACTACTTAATTGACAAATTCCATTTTATTTAAGGTACATGCTAAATTGAAAAATGTTCCATTTTTCTCCTATGTGGATAGAGAATAGAAGGTGGACAAGGCCAATACTATTTTTTCCAGTGTATTGGAAAAGATTGATATACTGCTGAAAGTTTTACCCCCAGTAGTGAACTGTTAGCTAGAATTTTAAAGGTTCTATTTTTAAATTACAGCAGAAAGCACAAAGGCAATAAGAATGCCAAGTTGGGGATGGGGAAAATCACAGCTGGAAAAACCATTGCAAACACACTACCTTATAAGAGAACTATTATAATATAAAAAAAGTAAAGATATCAGCATTATTCCAGGAAGAAAAACACAAAATCCACAAGCAGACAGTATGTTTATTGGGATCATCCAAAATGCCACAAGTAAAGAATGAACACAATAATAGCCAAAAGCTGAACTGTGAATCTGAAAGTCCTAGTTGACAGCTTAAAACTTGCCTTTGGCAACACTTTCCTGGGTTTCATCTAATCCCTTACATCATAGCACACCTTTCTCTTACTTTCATTCCAGCAATTAACATGAAATATATGAAGTATAACATGCCAGATTAAATAAAATTTGTGAATGGCTCGTGGTATCTGTATCACACTCTCAAAAATTATTATTATGGCATGTCCACTAACATTTTTATACCATTTGTTCTTCACTGAAGACAAAAAAAAAAATAAAATCTCTGGGTCCCAAATCTTTATGAGCATGTATATATTTACAATAGATTTTTCACTGATCAGAAACTATCTGGGCAACCTTTGAAAGTTAAGAGAATGAAGGAGCTCCCTAGAATTATATTTATTCAGAAAAAGTCTTCCTTATATAGGTAACAAATCCAGTTTATTTTCACCAAGCTAGCACAGAAATGGATGGTGACATATCTCAAAGACAGAATAATCAGTGAAACTCCTACAGTTTTCTCACCCAATCATAAGACTCCCTTTGTATATTTTCATGTGTTATATTTACTAGCAATATTCATGGCTTTTGCACTGTTAAGTTTCATTCATTAAAAAAAACTATCACTGACAGATTAAATTCATTAATCCTTGTATTAATTCTATATATATTTTTGTCCACTGTGGCAGAGTGGCCAAAGGGGCAAAGATGGGGGAGAGGGGACAGAGATAAACACCCATCATCAAGGCTGGTGCGCCTCCTCGGCAGCAGGACGAAGCTGGTGAAAGTTAGCTGGGGGTAGCAGAGTAGATGGAGGAGTGAAGGGCAACCAAAAGGGCAGAAAAAAGGGGGGGAGATAGGTGGATGGGGGGAGTTGAAGCGCACACTGCAGTTGTAAACATGGGTGGGCTGCCAAGTACCTGAATTCTGACCATATGACCCTGGGGCAGTTGCAATGGTCGTAACTTTGAGGACCGGTCATAACTTATCATTTGTTCAGCACTGTTGTAACTTTGAATTGTCGCTGACTGACCTTAAGTGAAGGCTATTGGAGAACAAATCTAAACCAGGGGTAGGCAACCTTGGCTCTTTTATGACTCGTGGACTTCAACTCTCAGAATTCCTGAGCCAGCATGGCTGGCTCAGGAATTCTGGGAGTTGAAGTCCACGAGTCATAAAAGAGCCAAGGTTGCCTACCCCTGATCTAAACCTAAACACAGATTAAAAGGCAAACCTTTCTGGGAAAAATGAATTTTTCAGATATGTCACTATTATTAAAAGTTCCTTTCCGCCACTGTTTGCAAAGAAGAGCTGCAGAGGATCATCTCAATATCTGAGCAGTTTTGACTGTTCGTGTTTCATTATATACTTTCAAATATACACATGCAATATGAACATGTTCTACAGAATCAGCATTATGTAATGAAATATCCCTGCCGCTCAGAATGAGAATGAGCAATAATTTTAAAGGAGGAGTGTAGGGTAACACTATTAATACTATAGAGTTCAGTGTTTCTCAGCCTTATCAACTTTAAGATATGTAGAGGTCAACTCCTAGAATGCTGACTGGGGCATTCTGGAAATTGAAGTCCACAGATTTTAAAGTTGCTGAGAAACACTGCTAAAGTCATTCACTTAACATTTCATTTGCCTCTTGACACAAAAACATTAGGAAATTTTAAAGAACAATTAAACTGATTTTTGCAGTCTTAACAAGAATCAACGGACTACAACGAAAAGGCTTCTGATACTATATCTATATTTCTTTTGCAGTTTTGAGTAGGTTAATTAAGTAGATTCCCTCATCACATATTTAAAAAAACCTTTTTGATAAACAAAGATTAGTTAACAGTTTTTAATATTTTTAATTTCTAAGCACTAAAGATAGTGGAATATATTAGCTAATGCCTTGATTCACTGGCACTATGAAAACTAAACCCTTTTGAGCCAAATTAGGTCTTGTTGAAAGAAAACTTCTATAGTTTGTTTTATTTAATTGGTACATGTTCTGCGTTGACAACAAGGGCTAAACTAAAACAAAAGGAAAACAGAAAACACTGAAGCATGTCCAAATGTGATTTTTAAAAAACTTAAATAGCTGCACAAAAAGATGCTATTTTAACCCCTTGTCCAAATGCAATCCCCCACTCTATATTACTCCTATGAAAAAAGGTTTTTTTAACCATAAAAAAGTAAACACGGTATTTAATAAAACAAAACAAATCAGCAAATTGAATGCAAAAGTATCCAAAAACTTGGATTAAAAATGTTTATATTTTAACTTAAATAAACCAGTCAATTCTGATCAGCTTGAAAATAAAAACCCTTTTCAGGATCTTTTTAGAATAACAGCTTAAATGCTGGTACAGCTAATGCTCAACTTTTCTAGAATGTAAATAAGGACATTTCTTTATTCTAAAAAAATATACCTTAATAGAAATCAAGAAGATTAAGAAACCAGTATATCTTCTATAGCTCAATACCTTATTAACTTAAAAGTCTGATTCCATAAAATGAAAAGAAATAGGAAAAAGCTGGATTCACAATATTTAAAAAGTCATTGTTTAATTAAGGTTTATTGAACAAGTCACAATGTCTGCTTCCATACATAACATAAATACAAGCTCTGATTTTAAGAACACAGTAACGAATTCACACAACATGCCAAGCTAAAACAAAAACTCATTACAGCTTAGCTTGAAGAGTGAATCCAGCAAGACAGTGATGTCAGGATGAGCACCCAAAGTTGGCATACTATACAGTCCCATCACTTGGCAAGTATTTCACATACTGAAACCTATTTTTCATTCTTTTAAGAGATCACCAGAAACGTGAGAGAAGAAGATAGACTACAGGTCGTCCTCAAATTTACAACCACAATCCAGCCAAATTTTATTAGTTGTTGTGATTGTTAAGTGGGTCACCAAGTGACCTAATTTTACAACCATTTTTACTCTGGTCATAAAGCAAGTTACCATGATCATTAAGTGAACCAAATGGTTGCTAAGGGAGTTCAGTATATCTACTGGCCATATTTTGCTGGAAAAGACAAAAAAAGTTGCAAATCATGGTCATGTGACTGCAGGATGCTGCAACTGGTTGTAAATGTGAACTAGTTGCTAAACACCTGAAATGTGATGATGAGACTGCAAGGGCCAGTTGTGTACGTAGCATTTTAAAGTCCATCGTAAGTTTGAATGGTCATTAAATGGCCAGTCATAAGTCAAGGGCTACCTGTAATGTCTACTTACAAGACAAACAATTAAGTAATACAAAGCCACTCAAGCTGGCTGCTTGTCACTTGAAAAAGGTAATAATTGGCTCTATAAATCATAGATACTTACTGAAAGTTTTGCAGATGTCAGATACTGCTTTAAAGACTCTGTCAGAAAAGTTCACTTTCACTTTTACATACTTCATGTTGGGAAGCTGGAGTCGGAGCAGTTTGTGTTGAGGAGTGAACTGTAACTTTGCATCAGCCTGTATTCCATACTTATCTAAAGTCCAGTGTGTTTTAAGGAGCCAGGTTTTCTTCTTTTCCCACCATAAGGCATGGTCAGACCAATCTTTCTTGACATCTAGGAGCACAAATATACACAGTTAGGAAATTAAAGAGAAATGGTGAGCAACTTATTCACAGTGCTTGGACAAAATGTGTTTTGTATATTTTATATAAAATAACAATGATTTTTATTTCATGTATTTATTCACCCAGTCAGTTATTCTTGCAAAAGACAAGAGTGAAATAAGGATCATTCAACGTCTGAAAATTTAGTTAACATCAATTTATTTTTCACACCTAACACATGACAGCTGCTGGCAGAAAATGGCCAATCTTGACAAGACTAAGAAACCAAGCAGGATCAAATCTGTGGTATCTGACACACCACCAGGAATGGCCAAGAGGTAAAGATAAAAATCCCCTCAAGTCAAGCTAAATTTCTCATTCCATGTTACTTGATCATATTTTCAGCCACAGTGAAAAAAAAAGTACTTTTGGTATTTTGATAATTCCATATGCTAGGGATATAGCCAAAGAGGATATGTGCATTAATACGCATAACAAGTTATTAACAATTTAGATAACTTTAGCACAAAATAAGCTGAGTCCAAATTGTGTAAGTTAATGTTCCAACATCTGCATTGCATCTCCAGCTACTATTAATAATTCCCTGATGTGTCCCAATAGCAATTGTTCCTCCAACTGGAGAATATTTCAGAATTGAGGCATTGCTGCAGAAATGGTTCTTTTCTTTCCCACCGGATATAAACGTTCCAATAAATAAAGCTAAAAGCCCAATTACATAAAATGCTTTCTGGAAAAGAAAGGTCCACTAGAAATCCTGAAGAAAATTAGTATAATTCAGATACAATAGGATTTCATAAATACAGGACCAGAGAATTCAATGCCTTTCCTACCTCCCAGATAACTGATCTTATGTGATGAAGTAAATAGGATATTTGAAATTAATCTTTGTGCAAGTAAAGGCAGCATTTTGGATAAGCTTTATATGACTTCTGATTTATGATTAAGTTTTGCTGTTCAAAGCATAATGGCAATTACATAAAATGCTTGCAATTAATAATGTATGCCACACTGCCAGGACCTTATAAATCTCAGGTAAATTATACAAAGAATATCAGAAAATTCAGATTTTTTTATTCTCTTCCTCTCCCTCAAAATACAGGACATTTCTTTAGATATCATGTAGACTTGGGCAACCCAGAAAACATACAGAAGTACTATATTGTTAACTCATAATCTCTAAATTTTTGAAAAGCTCAAGTGGACAGAGAGATGAAAGGTACAGTTGAATTCAGAGTCATCCTACATGGGGTCATAAATATCCACATCATTCTTTAAAAACAAAAAAAGGGAATAATCTTGGCTTAGGTAACATAGCTGGAAAAGAGCAGCAGCAGCCATAATTCTCAACAGCATGGCATTCTATCGTCAAATTAAACAAAGCCAAATATAGAAAAGCATGCAGCATGCAGTCAGACTTGGCTGCTCTCAAAGAAATCTGTCAAGTGATTATGGTGAACTCTGGTCCAAACGTTTGCTTCTCTAAAACATGTCAAGAGTAAGGGAATGATTTCAGCACTGAAAGATGTTGTTTATGAGCTCTCAAGAAGTAGAAGTTTAGATTTAAATGTGGGTTATAAATTTAAAAGTCACTGGCTTTCTTATCAGCCTACTGGGCTACAATTAATATTAAAAGATTTATCTTTTTTTTTTACATTGGCTTTTGACAATTTAGGCATACAACAACCTATTAGAGATAAAGGACAGATCTTCTTTCATCCAGGTTTAAGAAACTGAGAGCATCCTGCATGATATTCTTCCTACCTATCGTATGCAGTGTTTGGATTCTTCACTTGGGAAGGGGGGTGGAGGAGGTCTTAATATGGATTATTTATTTTATAGCTATCCAATGCTGTGAAGACATCAAACCAAGAAAAAAATTGGAAACTGAACCTGGTGACTTTTTCACTATCTTGCAAGAACATTTTTTTTAAACTGAAAAATATCGAAAGACCAAGAAACAGTAAAAAAAAAATTATCCTCCTCTTATTAAAATAATTTATTTTGGAAAGAGAGAATTCTCTATAAGCAAGACTTTGCTCACACAAAATGTCTCACATGTAAATGACAAACAAAAAGAACTTATAGTACTGGACTATTTAGTACTTCTTGTAAGGGATAGAATTCAACTTTATAAAGTTGATTTGTTAATGCCAGTTCTGCCTAAACCAGCTTTAAGTGGACTTTTCTGTGAAATTTCATGGAAGACAAGGTTACATGTGCGCTTCTTAACACAACTGAGGAACAAGAATATTCCTCTGCATTCATACCCTTTGGATTTCCTAGAGATATTGGGACAGCCACTGTAGAAACCAACTAAACCGGCCTTGGTCTGGCCAAGCACTGCTCTTTTGAGGTCCTGATTACAGGTTTAGTTTAATACTGTAAATCAGTTAAGTCTGAAGTCTGCTCTAAAAATATATCTCCTCTTCACTGTAAAATTTATAGCTTCTCTTTTAAATTTTTATGTTTCCAGCTAAATAAGGTAGGGTTTGCTTTCTCTACGGTATTTAATTTTGTTTGGACAGCATTTATATCTCGAAGCTGCAGGTTATAGGCACATCATTTGGAAACTAGTACTATATCACTGAAATAGCATTGATTCATTGGGAGTAAATGCTAAAGTGAAAGACTATTTATCTTGACAGATGATCTGAAAATATTTAAGCAACAATTGCTCCGAGAATAGGAAACTTCACATCCTTCTCTCCCTTCAAATGTATGCCACTGACTCTCTTGACCAAATCACTACAACTGGGGGGAACTGAGGGAGTTTTAAGGAAGCATAATTTCCTCCTGCCCTTTTCGCCAAATAGATAGGACTTTTGCCAATAGAAGCAGCAGTTGAATTTCAGTTTTCTTTCTGAAAGCAACCTTTTTCTCACAGCTTGCATGGAGAATATCTATAGCACCATGACTGAGCCTATGGTATAAAAGGCTGATTGTACATTCCATGTTAACTCAGCACCAAATTTAACAACAGAAGAAGAACAGATCAACAACCCCCCCCCCCCAAATGTGGCTTGTGATAATTTATCCATGGCTAAGAAGTCTGCACTGGGCCAATGTGTTTATGTTTTAAACTTTTATCAATAATTGCAAGAAGTTACAGAAAACCAGACAAAAGCTGGCAAAAATTCAGAAAGTTTCTAATAGCTGATGCAAAAAAAGAAATGTTGAGATGGCCCAGAAATAGTTATTCAGCAGAGGCCAAAGAACTGTTCAGAAGGAGCAGTTTCAGGAAAAGAGGAGTAATTCTTTGAGCAATTGTTGGGCAAATGAAAACCTGAAGCTACTCTATCATAGACCTTCAAAAAGTAATATCAATATTTCAATTTCCTGAAGATTCCAAGCCTGATATCCTTGGCTAATACATTAATTTATCATTTCAGGAAACTGAGATATTTTATGTATGTTTCCTGCCACATAAACAGGTCGAAATTAAGCAGATTTCCCTCAGGAGAAACAAAGTTGACATTGCAGCTATAATTAAAAGAATAGTACCCACTAAACTTTACTCCATGCAGGTCCCTCAAATCAGGGCTTAAACTGAGAAGTAGTATCAGCCTCTCCTCCCTATATTTTAAGTATATCTTTTAACATGTAACAATAATAGGAAAAAAAGTTTTCCCTCAAACATAAAAAGCTTTAGTACTTTAGTACTAAAATCCAGGATCAATTGTAGTGCAGTGGTCTCCTAGATTACCAGTTTACTGCACATCATCAGAATGCCCAACTTACACAAAATTTATTGCTCATCTTCCATTGATATCAAATGTGGATACATTAGTGTCTTTCCACAATATCTTCTCGCTCCTACACAGCCAAATTTTGAATGTTTCCGATTATAATCCATATATACTAGAACTAGACTATTTTGCTAGCTTAAAACAGACTTACAGCATATTGTGTTTGCAGCAAAGAGCTAGATCATGGGAGGAAGACAAGGAAAGCAAATCTTGACCCAATTCTTCCTGTGAAACTCACATATTCAGATGCAGCGTGAGACCTGTGGACCATTCACTAGGAAAACCACCGATAGCTCTGACACCTAACATTCCAGCATTCTAATAATAATAATAGACTGCCAATGTCTATTATACAAAGAGCTATGAATGATTAAAACAGCACAAAAGTATTGACATCCAATATTTTATTTATGTATTTGTGCAATAAATCCCAGTAGGTCTAGGCAGTTCACAAATATTAAAGTAACAATGGTACATTACATGCAATCATTAAAATGGAAATAATACAAACATAGGCACAGTCAATCCTCAAAAGACTTCAAAAAAGGGCAGGGTTTTCAGCCTCAGAAATGCTATCAATAAGAAGGGAGCTGCATGAAAAGCAATTTTACATAACCAGACTCTAAGCCAGGGGTAGTCAACCTTGGCTCTTTTATGACTCGTGGACTTCAACTCCCAGAATTCCTGAGCCAGCTGTGCTGGCTCAGGAATTCTGGGAATTGAAGTCCACGAGTCATAAAAGAGCCAAGGTTGACTACCCCTGATCTAAGCCCTATAGGACCATAAAGACAATAGCTAGCATCTTGAATTACATTTATACTGGCAATCAGCATAGCTCCTCTGCAGCAGTGGTTTATCAGGGCAGTAGAATACCTATTGTATACTACACTAGCTGAAATTTTTGGGTGGTCCTCTGAAGCAGACCCAAGTAGCATACATTACAGCAATCAAAATGGAAGATGGTAAGAGTATGAATGACTGTCCTCAGGGCATCCCATTCCAGGTGTGCTCTCAAAGGAGAGCCACTGTATTTGCATACTTGTTGAGTAGACGTGAGAGCTTGACCTCTGAGACAGCACAACCCTATAAAGAGTGAAGAATAATATTATCCTGGAATCAGGAGATTTCTAAATTAATAGCCACTCCATTTTGCTTGGATAGAATCTGAGCCTACTTTTTCCCACCGAGATATTGACAATCACTGGGCACTGAGATGGGATTTCTACCACATCTCATATTGGGTCCATGGTGGCAATGTAAACATGGATGTATTTTGGTGATATGTTACATGAACTGATATGACCTCTCACAACAGTTTTATGTAGATGTTAAAACAGGATAACAAAGACCAAACCCTAATCCTATAAGAGAGCATCCTAGACTGAGTGACTTCTCATCCACTGTGCCACAGACTGAAATAGTCTGCTCAGAGAGGGGTGGAACCATTGTGGAACTATAACTCTTAATGCCCACAGGCACCTCAGAAAATACAGTGGTGAACACTACTGAAGGTTAATGTACGTATGTACTATAGTCATGCAGATACTTCAGCAAGGTTCACAGGATCAGAATACTTGACTGCAAAGATTCCCAATCATTGGGACTCATAGACAGATAACATGGTTAGATCACAGCTCAAAGTACCCATGGGACAGAATTTCATTCACAAGTTGTTCTCAAAGGCAGAGAGTCCTGTTTGAATTGGTTGTTCCAATCATTTAGCTCTAAGGCCACTGCCAGGTGAGAATCAATTAAGGCACATGCCGTCCTTCCCTGGTAAGGAAGCATGTCAAGCATCTCTGTTCTGTTATCAAGATTGTATGGTATGTTTGTGGCAGTTGCATAGGAACAGGACGTTTGTCATCTGACTGCTGGCACAGTCAGATTCAGGTGCTTGATCGCTTGCTTATCCCTGGGCCTGATATTAGTCCAGCATATCCAGAGCCAACTCATTGTATTAGGATCATCCTGGTCTGTTTTCGGCATGACATCATCGACAGCTCAATAAATTCCATCTGGCTTCCAATCTGAAGCAATTGTGAGGGATTCTGTCCTCAAAATACTCAGCCAGATTATTACAACTTACACTAATGGGTTCTTCTAGACCAGGGGTGTCAAACTGCTGGCCAGCGGGCTGGATGCGTCACACTGAAGACACCAGATTTGTCATATTTGGCATACAAACCTTCTTTTCCCTTGTTGTTGTTGTAAAGGCCATTATTTGGCATATTTAACATAAAAGCTATGATTTCCTTTTATGCCACTGTAAATAGATCTTTACAACGTCTATTTGGGAAAGGTGTTATGCAGGCCAAACACAGTATTTCAGACTGTCCTACCAGCCTCTGGTTTCCAGTTATTACTTTGTCTTATGTTCCTATAGTTAACACGCCCTGCCCTTCCAATCAGAAGGGATTCAAAAATATTTCTGTATTGCCAAGAAAACTATATGAATGTCAGTATAATCACACTTCATTCAAGGGAAGTTTTTAAATCCAAACATCAAATCATGATCTACAATCAGTATAGCTGATACATGCTATTCATATGCCTTATAACCTAGATTGTTAATCATTAAAACCAAACTTAAGGTTTTCCCAGTATTTATTCTTGTTTTTGTAATTAACAGACTTCTAATCTAATTTTGACTGTGCCTTCAGTCCAGATGTGACTACTTCTGTTCAGTAGTTCTAGTACTAATAGTTCTACTGGTAGTACTATTTAGTTGTATTGGGTTTCAAAACCCATGACAGCTACATTGATATTCTTTAATCAATTAATGGATTTTTGTTTTCTCAGCAAGTCTGTAGTATCCCATATGTAATGTAATGGTCTTAATAGCATATGATTCAGGGATGTATTCCATATACATGTAGTCCTTAACTTGTGACAGCAATTGGGACCAGAATTTCAGTCATAAATTATGATATTATAAGCTGAGACACACCCACACCCACACAACCAGACCCAATTTTACAATCCTTTTTATGGTAGTCACTAAGCAAATCACATGGTTGTGTGAATTGATTGTCCCAAACAGTTTTTTTGGGGGGAGGGGGCTGGAAATTGGCAAAAAATGTCCCAAATCACAGGATGCTGCAACAAGTTGTAGTTGTGAGCCAGCTACCAAGCCCACAAAAACGCAACCATGTTATGGTGGGGGTTGGTGTTTGCAACATTTTATAACAGTTGGAAGTGCTTTATAGGCTATAAAGCACCCTTTCTGAGGCAATCTGTAATTAACATATGGCCATTATGACTGCCAATTGGAACAATGGAGCTTCCAGAGATTTCACTTTTTCAGCTAGCAGATACAGGCAGTCCTGAACTTATAACCACAATTGGGACCAGAAAATTCATCTTTAAGCAGTGTGGCTGTTAATTAACGCATCACATGACCACACCCAATTCTATGATCATTTTGTGTGGTCATTAAGTAAATTGCTAGCCATTTAATAAAGCTGTGACCATGATTTGTGACCTTCCCTGCTGGCTTCCCCATTGACAGTACTTGTCAGTAGCTGGCTGGAAAGGCTGCAAGAGGTGATCGTGTTTTCAGAGGATGCTACATTTGTTGTAAATGTAAATGGGTTACTAAGCTCCCAGAATTGGATCATAGGGATGCTGTAGTAATCTTAAATGTCAGGAACAGTTGTAAGTTGAGGAATACCTCTGGTAAGTGCCTGAGCAGCACTTCTGATATGTGTTTAAGTATTTTATAATTGTGCAAGTTCTTGATATGAACAACTATCTATTGACCAGACTCATATTATTTCTAATTAGGCAGAAGGAAATAACTAGCAAGTTTACTTAATGCTTCTGTAGTCGAGCCAAGGCAGTAAATAATAATAACAACAACAACAACAACAACAACAATCATCATCATCATCATCAATGGTGCATTGGAAGCTCTGCAAGAAATATCATTTGCCTGTAAGCAAGATCTGGTGGGATCATAAAATAGAGAAAGTCATAGAAAATGATAAAATTAAACTGCTCTGGGACTTCAGAATTCAAACAGACAAGCACCTGCAACATAACACTCCGGACTTAACAACTGTCGATAAGAAAGACAAAAAAGTCTAGATAGTGGACGTGGCAGTGCCTGGAGACAGCAGAATAGACGAGAAAGAACTGGAGAAGATAGCAAAATACAAAAACCTACAAATAGAAATAGAACGACTGTGGCAAAGGTAAGCAAGGGTAGTACCAATAGTAATAGGCGCCTTGGGTGCAATCCCAAAACAACTAAAGCACCACTTGAACACCACTGGCATTGACAAATTCGCCATTAGTCAATTGCAAAAGGCGGCCTTACTAGGAACTGCTTCCATCCTGCGACGATATCTGTAATACCATCAAACATCCACATCTGCCTATCCCAGGTCCTTGGGAAGGACTCGATAGGTAGACAAAAATGTCAAATCCAGTCTGAACACCTGGCTGACCGTGTGATGAATAATAATGATGATGATGATGATGATGATGATGATGATGTTGTTGGAAGGGACCTTGGAGGTCTTCTAGTCCAACCCCCTGCTCAGGCAGGAAACTCTATATCATTTCAGACAAATGGCTGGCCAGTCTCTTCTTAAAAACTTCCAGTGTTGGAGCATTCACCGCTTCTGGAGGCAGGTTGTTCCACTGATTAATTGTTCTAACTGTCAGGAAGTTTCTCCTTAGTTCTAGGTTGCTTCTCTCCTTGATCAGTTTCCATCCATTACTTCTTGTCCTGCCTTCAGGTGCTTTGGAGAATAAGTTGATTCCCTCTTCTTTGTGGCAACCCCTGAGATATTGGAACACTGCTATCATGTCCCCCCTCGTCCTTCTCTTCGTTAAACAAGACATGCCCAATTCCAGCAACCGTTCCTTATATGTTTTAGCCTGCAGTCCCTTAATCATCTTTGTTGCTCTTCTCTGTACTCTTTCTAGAGTCTCAACATCTTTTTTACATCATGGTGACCACAACTGGATGCAGTATTCCAAGTGTGGCCTTACCAAGGCATTGTAAAGTGCCTTGGTAAAGCCACACTTGGAATACTGCATGCAGTTTTTGAACATAACACCATTACTTCAACACTATCAATTTAGTTTTCATTTTTCAAAATGTAGGGCTTCTTACTAGTTATGTATAAAACTGCACTGTCCAGTCCATGAAAAAAAAAATCCATGAAGGTACAGGTAGTCCTCAACTTACAACAGCTCATTTAGTGACCGTTCAAAGTTACAATGGCATTGTAAAAAGTGACTTATGACCGTTTTTCATTTATAACCTTTGCACCCTCCTCATGCTCATGTGATTCAAATTCAGATGCTTGGCAACTGATTCGTATTTATGACCGTTGCCGTGTCCCACGGTCATCACCTTTTGTGACCTTCTCACAAGCAAAGTGAATGGGGGAAGCCAGATTCACTTAACAAGCGGGTTACTAACTTATCAACTGCAGTGATTCACTTAACAACTGTCGCAAGAAAGGACGTAAAATGGGACAAAACTCAATAAATGTCTCACTTTACAAAAGAACTTTTCGGCTCAATTGTGGACACAAGTCGAGGACTACCTGTACTTCCGAATGGGTCCTGCAATGCTATAGTTGGAGCAACTGTCTTCCTCCACATAGGACTGTTTCTTACATTTTCTTTCTGCTTAACTGAGAAGGGCCCAAGTAAGTTTCAACGCAAGACCCTCGCATTCTCAACTGGCCCACTTCTGTGCCTGAACCATTAGAGGGGCTTTCAGCTCAAGAGAAATCTTCTCTGTCTTGTGGAAAGACCTCTATGTACTTTTAAAATACAAAAACAAAAAACAAAAAAAACAAGTACTGCTAACTGGCCTGATGAAAGACTGCAGTCTTTCAGACCAAATAAGCTCAAATGTTATTTCTCAGTATTCTTGTTACAATGAGTCAAGAATATTTTATTCTTTTCAAGCAGTTAATTTTTAAGCCAGAAGATAATTACTACTGTCTACCTAGCTAATAAATAAGTGCAAATGAACTGATACCAAGGCTCAGAGATAATTGGTATCTGTGGGAATCTTTTCTGATAACATTTATCATACTCATTAGTTTAATTTGGGCTATTCCTGAATACAGTACTTTGAAATTAGATAATAACTGTGGGCAGATTTCTAGAAACATAAGAAAAACACGAAGCTAAAATGTACACATAAAACGTAGAGTTTGCCAAAACGTGCATACTTGTATGGTTCATATTACTCCTGATAAGCTATGACTAGGAGAGATAGGAAGAAAACACATTTTGTCATAAAATTTCAACAGCGTAAGCTATTTTATTAAATTCCATTTGTGTGACTAATCCAAAGCAGTTGTTTAATTCTTCAAGTTGTGCTAAAGGAATCCATAATTCAAAAGGCATGAAGATTATTTTAGAGCAAGATGGAAAAACATTTTGAATCAGTTTATAACATTTTTAAGTAGTAATATTTAATAGTAATTTTAGGGAGGAAAAATTCAAATTTGTAGTGAGCAAAGAAACATTTTTTGTTGAAGGGCAAATCAATTACCAGATCTACTTTGCAGCAAATTCTGCCAAATGGATGAGAATGCCAAATGTTTGCTGTCACTTCCGGTTCAGAAAGGACATCCATAGTTGCTTAGCAGATAAAGTCATTTACTTTATTTAAAGCTTGTTTATGAACATGTCCCATTTGCTCCTAACTCTTCCACTTTGTTTCCCATTTTCCCAAGGGAAAATTTCTTGCAAGATAATACTTGTAGAAAATATAGGAGAATGTAGGTGTATTCAAACACAAGTTTTGAGAACCTTGCATAAAGTCCTAATGTAATCAAGCATCTGAATTCAATTTTACTCAGGCCTTATAGAATACATTTTGTGTCACTGTAATTATAAACTGTTTAATAGCAATTGACTAAAATATAAAAGAACAATTCTGCAAGTTTAGAAAAAAGACTTTAATGCTATATAACTAAAGGAACTGGGTTGTCACTTAATTATTGTACCATGTTTATATAGATTTAGGACATAAATTTATATTAATATAATTAGTATTATAAATTACATTATGTTCATATAAACTGTTATTTTCTACGCCACCCATCCTATCTAAGCAATTCTAAATATTGATGACATGTACTATCAAAACCTCTGAGTTATTAAGACAGTTGCATTGAATCCTAGTTCATTCCTATGCTAGTACCTGGAACCTATGGACTGAAAACTCAACAGTACATCTGATACAGATCTTTCCTATCACTCATGACTGTCACAAAGAAAAGAAATGGTTCATCAAAGCAGCAATTATCTTGGCTTGGCATGATCCCCAGTTCTGTTTGGACAGGAAGCCTTCAGCCTTGGATGGAGCAACGCAAGCAAGATTACACTAAAGGAGCTTGCTTAGTTTGGTATGGTGGTGGAGACTGAGGATATTATACCCCTAAACACTGGCTCTGAGGCACAAAACTGACTTCCCCGTTAATGCGAGACAGTGATGGTAGGTACGTTTATCCTAGTTATTTGAGGGGGAAAATGATTTTGGTGGAAAGGAGAAACACTTGCAATTTCTATAAATCACAGCATATAATGTCTGACTTCAGCAGCTGTTCAGATTGATATGCAATTGGGCATTCTTTGGCATACACAATTTAGAATGCCTGTCCCCTACTCCATTTTCAGCATATCCCCACTCCATTTTTACTTTGCTCCTAGTTGACCCTCTGCTGGCATACTTAATAAAGGCTGCAGAATTACTTCAAATAATAATCCTGTCTAACCCTATTTAACACTCCCAGCAAACAATTAATTGAAGGCACTCAGTTATGTGCAATTCCCCAAAGCACTACTTTTTTTTTTCACTTTCTCAAATTGCAGTATCCAATTGAACAATGCAATTTAAATCTAAGTTCATGATAGTTTTAAAAGCGTCTTGAAATTGAGTAGGAAATGGAGGAAAAATGGAAATCTTCAATCAGCCTGCACATCTTTCTATATAAAACTTTGAATGTGAGCCAGAAACTAATTAAAAATAAAACAGAAAAAGAGCAGAAAAGTTATTTGGAGAGTAAAACCAAAGAATTATTTATTTAAAGTTAACATTTAAAGGAGTAACAGCGATAATTTGAATGGCATTGTTTTTATTTATCATAATGGCTTAAGGGAAGACATTACAAATTCAGCTCAATGAATTTATAAATCCTGCCTTCATTACTGTAAAATCTGTAGTGCAATACAATTGGGTGCATTTTCTTGATGTTTTATTCGTAATACAGCATAAATCTTCCTTAAAGCTAAGGGATGGAGAAATAGATGTCATTTAAAAAAGTTCATTTCCTGAATTTTCTTCTTAAAAGGAAAATTAGAACGTATTTTTATTTTCTAGAGCTTGAAAGATAGTCAAGGAAAAGATTTTATTACATTTCCAGGGATTAAATTCAGTTAAAAAATATCTAGGAAGTTAAAGGTCATAAATTATGTTTGAAGTAGCACAGGAATTGAATTGTGCCTGATGGACAGAACCCTCAATAATTTTTAATAGACTTGGTATAATTTAGAAGTTGACATATATCCAGATTATCACTGTACAAGCCTGTCTTATTCATCTGTTTTATTATATATTGCTAAAGCAAATGCATAATCAATCAAAAGCAAAAAATAAACTAAGTGTATATAAAAGCTACAAATATCCCTAGATTAGATTTTTCAGTTGTGTCTACTACAGAGTAGTGTACAAATATTAAACCTTATATCCAAGTGAAACGTCAAAGATCACTGATTTTACTTATATGCTATTCACAAGATCAAATAACATATGTTTTGAATCATATCTGTTTTACAGAATGAATCTTCTAATTTCTTTCTGCCTCATCATATCAAAATAGGAGGTACAGACTGAGCCACTAGAATATAAACTTGAGAGCAAACCCCACTCCTTACTAGCACTGATGATGTTACCTAGTTTGGGTAACGAAACATCTGCAAGAAAACAACCAAGCTCAGAGAGCACCAAGAACCCCTCAGTATAGGCCAATGGTGGCGAATCTATGGCACGGGTGCCAGAGGTGGCACTCGGAGCCCTCTCTGTGGGAACACGTGCCGTTGCCGCAGCCTTGCCTCCCCCCGTGACCCCCTCCTCTCCAGCAGCCCCCCTGAGAGTCGCCCCCAAGCGTGGCCCACACAGAGCAGCACAGGTAGCGTAGACAAGACTCTGCACTCACACCCCATCATGCAGTTGATGCTGCAGGGCGTGGGCAGAGTGTGTGGCCGCCATAGAGCTGATGGGCTGCCTGGGCGATCTGCCCTAGAGGCGGTGAGTGGTCCTGTGGGCAGGCGGGACAGGGAATGGTGGGGCAGAGCAGGGGCGGGGCAGGGGGATGGAGCAGGGGTGGGACCAGTTTTGGGGCATTCAGTCTCTAAAAGGTTCGCCATCACTGGTATAGGCTGTGTCTTTAGCACCCACAAATTAACAGATATATTTGCAAATTAAGGGCTGTATTATTTTTTTTTAAAGTTACCCCTTTTAGCATTAAAGCAACAACAGATTTTTGAAGAATTGCTTTGCTTTTTTTCCTTTTGTGTTTTATGCACTCTTATCTATAGTTTTTCTGGTTGAGATCTCTCTCTCTCTCTCTCTCTCTCTCTCTGCGTGTATCTTTTTATTATCTGAAATCAGAGATTAGACTATGCAAGGGGAAAAAACTAAAAGAATTATTGAACAGCTATTGAGCAGCAATGCCTTAAACTATCATATAAAATAGACTAGATTATCTTGTTTCTGGATTGTTATTAACCCAGCTGCAAAATAGTTTCACAAACAATATTTATGTACTGCTTATTTTGTTTACTACAATGTACTGTATATGTCAATCAATTCAACAAGGCTCCAAATGACTTACCCTCCCAAAAGTAACATTAAAATAAAAACAATAACAAACAATAACAAAATGAAACAATGCTATAAGGCACGGGTGTCAAATTCACCGTGTCGCAATGTATCGCAACTTTTTTTGCATTGCCAGAGCTGGGGTGGGCGTGGCCTCTGTATGATGCAAACGGCCCGTGGGCCCGGAGTTTGACACCCCTGCTATAAGGAATAGTCTCAGCATTCAACTCTAGAACAGTCTGAATGAAGCTGCTATAAAAATACATTTCAGTTTAAACCAAACTTAACAGCTACTTCCACACCCTACACTCAAGAAAATTATATACCAAAATCATCAGCAACATTTGAGATTTAATATTATATAGTGGTCTATATGAAAAATGCAGTATTTTAAAATGGGTAGAAACTGAAGAATGCTGACCCCACAATTAGTTCAAGAAATCTTTAACTTTCCAGTTCTAAAATCAAATCAAACCTAAATAAGACTCTTTCATACAAACATAAGCTTCCTTTTGAAGCAAGTATTTATATCTGCTTTTCCTTCCTTATTACATCAGTGTAAAATGTTAATACAGTACCGGATGGGGGTGGTTTAACAACACCAAAATTATTTAAGTGGGCAACTAATCAACAATTCACTTCTTTATAGAGAACCAAAAATGTGCTAAAGGACCAGATAGGGATTACTTGTTTTTAGCATTCCAAACAACGTCATATGTATTTTAACAGAAGGAATATTTTAATTACTAACAGAATATATCTCAACATTTGGCACCAAGAAAGAACTTTAGCACTTACTGTAATACAGTTTTCTGCTCAAGATTGAAAACATAGTGCAAAGTAACTGAGTAATATACATGTACTTCAGTGAGATTCCAACCTCCAAGACATGGCCTATGTCATGTTGAACAAATATGATATGTGCTGTATAACTAATACTGGACTAAACCTCAGAAGTCTACATAAGATGTAGCAGCCTTAGCAATAAAAGCAAAATGTTAGGGCAATGTCTATCAAAGAATGACAGTGATTTGCACCAAGTTGATTAGAACTTTTGAACAGTTATGCATTTACTATTAAAATGGGAGAAACTGTTAATTGGGAAGGTATAATTAATTATCTCTAAGACTGCAATACAAGCCATAACACCATCAGATTCAAGATCACTTGACTAAGGAAATTGGTCACTTTCGCGCACTTCAGAAAACCAAAAAAATTAAAACTTTGCTATAGCAGCAAACATTCTTGCAAAGGAGAAATATTTTTTGCAACAATAGATAAAGATTCTTCTCACCAGTTAGTCTAAAAATTAACTATTTTATGAGCCAAACAATACAAGAATAACTATAATAATGCATTGTGTTAAAATTTTTCCAACATACAGTCTTTGGAGAATATACAATCTTTTCTAATATTCTTTGCAATCAGAAAAGAAATAAAATTGCTTTTTACTTATGACATTTTGATACTGGGTTAGTTCAGAACCCTTCTCAAAGAACGGAACATTTGATGGTAGAGGCAAACTAAACCAGCCACAATTCTTTGCCATGGCAACCCAAAGACACAATATTTAAAACACAGGTTAAGATTGCTAATTACCCTTTCTCAGTTTGCCTAGCAGAGGACCCCTTGTCAATGACAACACACAGAACAGAGGATCAAGCAGGATAACTTCTATATGAAGCTTCAGTCCAGAGCAAATCATTCAGTATTCGAGAAGGTATATAACGGCTAGCATATCTAGCCAGCAGAGCAATAAAAGCATTCATTTAATTATTCTCCTTGTGACTGCACATTCAACTAATATCTCTCAATAAACAAGCAGTATATTAAAATATGTCAGGAAGAGCTTTAAGTTTCCCTGCAATATGCATTTTCAGCAAACCAATATAGTACTTTTATTATATAGCACATTTAATTTTGGCTTCTAATTAAAAGTTCATCAACATATTCATCATAGTTTAGGGCGTGGTTCCTGCTCTATGGAACAGCCTGTTCCTGAGATCTGAAGGACTGGGTAACCCTCTCAGCCTTCCAGAAGGTTGTTATGATCCAGTTGTCAGGATGTCAGGAGAGACCAATGTACACATTTGTTTTTTAAAATTGCTACATGGTACCTCAGGTGATTATTTTTAACTCTGGTGTTTTCTTTTCTTTTGTTCTGTAAATTGTTTGCCACCTACAGTTATGCATTTAAGTTGGTGGGTGATATAAATGTTCTAAAAAAAATTAGATACATTCTCCAGATAGGTTTAAGTGTGTATTCAGGTTTAAGTGTGTATTCAGATTTAAGGACATATATTACAGCATATATCACATATCAATTTAACTATTCTAGCGTTAAACAACTGAGAAATATAGTCTAATAATGACTGAAATGTTTAAAAATCTTATAGATTGGCTCATCTAACAACCAGTTTGCTGTACCATAAGCTAGGATAATACTCTATCACTACTCACTGCATTTCTCTATGAAATTTAGACTTGCTACCACTTAAGTAGAATATTGTAAAGAAGCTTAGGGCCATCTGATAATGCAGGGAAATACACAGCAGTGATTGTAATATGCCACTATAGAAAGTTGTAGATTTAGCAGTCCTGCTGCATACTGTAGGCTGCTTGATGATCTCTTTCAACAATCTGTCTAGTCAAAAAAATGACCAAATATTAATTTCCCTATATACAGCATTCAGAGAAGCACCAATAATGTAATCCCTACTTTCCATTGCAACTTACCAAGTTTTTCCACGAGTTTCAGCATGACGCCACCAATATGTATTTCCCCTGTGACCCTCAGTGTTACATCTCTGTTCAAGTCTGTGACATGCACATTCAACTCCCACGTTCCATCAGCATAGCAGCCATCTGGCATCCGTATACCGTCCAGAGCCGTCATCGCTCCTTCCTACTGAAAGCAGAGGAAATGGCATTCATTTCATTAGTTAAGCTGAAGTCTCGCACTCACAGCTCATGAGCAGCTCCCCTGCCTCCCCATTCAAGCAAAGAAAATCAAAAATCACACGCAGTGAAGAAAGTAAAGAAAGAGCAAGAAAAAGGAAATAGCCGAGGAAGGGAAACAAAGTCCCTAAAATCAGCTGTAAAGAAGTAACAAAACTGAGGAAGTTCCCAACTCAGTTCAATTTACTTAGGAAGGCAGTAAGGGGAGGGTGGACCCAGCCTGCAGATTTCTAGCTGCCCAGCAAGGGCTTTGTAAACCTAAAGGGAATAAAAACTGAGCCTTACTTAGCTTCAGTTTGCAGGTATGTTTAAACCAAGTTTCCCTTCTTCAGGATCTTATTTGTCCCTACAATATTAACGTGACAAGTCCCTTTGACCCCGAAGTTCAGGATTCATATTCCCTTTAAGATCCAACTACTCAAGAAAATGTGAATAATTCACCGAAGCAAACACATCCTTTCGGCCATAAATAACCTCCATGATCTCCTAGGACTCATCCTACAAAACATAGATATATTCATTGTGGTAGACAGATTGCATAAACATCTTAAAGCACCACATGAGCACAAATAAGGGACTCCACACAGAGAAGAACATTTTGCCAGCTCCTTTTTCCAAGGCGCAAGAGATAGCATTTATTCAGATTATACAGGGCTGAAGGTAGGCAAAAAGGAGAAAAGAGCAATGGATGTCCCAATCCAAAAATAATGCTCCCAGAGGAGGCTGTGCCCGTTGGATCTAGGATCCCATGAAATCATCTGGACAAAAAAAAAAAGGCTAACTTCTCAGGTAAGCAAAAGAAAAGGAGGCCTGGAAAAAAAAAAGAGTGGGAAGAACGGAGAGTGAGAAGAGACCGAAAACAGCCAGGCTGAAAGCGCGGCGAGCGTTCTTTGCAGGGGAGAAAGGCAAGCAAAGTCACCTCAAGAGGGACTAGGACCCTGAAGAGGGCACAAATCCTCCAAACTACATCCCTCCCCCATCCACCACCCTCGCCACCCGCACACGGTTCCCCCGAGGACCCCACTGGGGCGCAGATGTCCCGGCGTCCACCGACCGAGCAAGGATGACGTGGAAGCAGAGGCGAAACGAAGGAGCCCCGCTCTCCTTTGCCGCGCGAGGGGGAAAGCCGCCCCCGCCTGACCCCCCCCCGCGTCCTCACCTCCCTTCAAGGGGCTCCCCGGCCTCGGTTCTGCCTGTGCGCGCGCGCGCCTGCGTTACGGTCCCCCCCGGCGGCGCTGCGAGCGTGACAGAGAAACCCCCGCCGCCGCCGCCGCTGCCCTCTGCCTGCCTCGCCCGATGCTTCGCTTCTCTTCCCCGCCCTGCGGACGTAGCCAGGACGGGAGCCGCCGCCCCCCTAAGCCTTCTCCGCCCGCCGGGGGCGCCGCCTGAGGGGATGGCGACAGAGGGAGGGAGGGAGGGGGGGGAAAGAGGAGGGAGAGGGAGGCCTGGGGGACGAAGGAGAGGGAGGCGCTGCCCTTTTATGGAAGCCAGGACGGAGGAGCAGCCAGGACGGAGGAGCAGCGGGGCAAGGGGCCAACATCCGGGACTCCCCCGCCAGCGGACGCGCGGGAAAGCGAAGAGGGGGAGGAGGGGTGGCTGGGAAGGGGGAGGAAGGGGAGGCGGAGGGGAGGAGGAGCGCGGAAAGCGCGGGAAGGGGGCGGTGGGGGGGCTGACCCCCCAAGGAGAGGAGAGTCTACGGGTGTCTCCCTCCTTGGAAACGGGAGAAGAACGGACATGGCGCGCTCCGTCACTTAGCCGTCCAAACTCCCCAACGGTGCGCTCTCTCTCTGCTGTGGGTTTCCTTTCCCAACCACTTTGCCTCTTGCGTTGGGCCACAACTCCGCGTCTGCCCAGAACACTTTCCCCCCCCCCCGCCCCGGCGCATTATGGAGAGTGGGATCCGGCATAAGACGGTGGATGCTTGCCAGACTCAATTAGGCGTTGGGCAGCGGAGCACCGGACTCGGAAGATGGGCCAGGAAGTGCCGGGATTGTCACCCGCGATTGCCGCTTCTGAAAAAATCCGTCCTTGGGAAAGTCAAGGATTGGGGGGGGGGGGGGACTGCCAAGAGCCAGGAGGTTATTCTTAATCCCTAGAGCTGGCTTTACGCTCGTTTTGGCTATACCTACTCGAGAGGCAACAGATGTTTGTTTTAATTAGGACTTGCTTTCAGTCCTAGATAAATCGCTTGTGTTATTGTATAATGCAGAGTCACCTTGTGCGAGATGGGCATATAAATTTAAATAAACCAACAAACTTAACCAAATGATCAGAGAACAAACAACTAGTCAAGCCAGGGGTTCTCATACATTGCTCTGCAAAGTAAAATGATATAGGAATTTGTCTAGCTCTTCTTACAACCAGCCTGTCTTCCATAGAAGACCTGTATATTGGGTGGGTTAGGAGGAGGGCTGAGAAAATATCTACAGAGCCCTCACATCCTGGACATAAACTGTTTCAACTTCTCCCCCTGGGACGCTGCTATAGGGTACATTGAGAGCTTCTGCACCAGAGATAAATTGCTTGTGTGTCTAATCACGCTCAGCCAAATAAAATATTCTATTCCTGCATAATATTAGTAATTTTTCTGGGATTATAGATAGGCTTCATAGACTTATTTTTAATCACTATGTTAATGTAAGAGTTTTGCAAAGGTAGGCTTGTGCAGGCAAAAACTAGGATTGAAACCCAGAGTGAATAGATATTTTTTTTAAAAAAATGTGACCTTCCTCAATTGCTCTCCACCTCGAAATAGCATGATCCACAATTTGAGAACCTTGCACTGCACTGAGCTATTAAAAAAAGGTTAACATTAACTAAGTTTAGCATTGTTGCTGGCTATGTTGGCAACAGATCTTGGAATGGATTTTTTTAACTGGCCTGCTCAAGCATGTTTTGCCAACACTGTTAGGCTTGGCACAGTTGCGAAGTGTTTGGAAATCCAATGGGGGGCACAGAGAGCAAAAGATCCCAAATGAACAGCAGGAGCAATTACTCTTTGGACCCGGAGCCTTTTCTGAGGGGTCTGAAGTAGGAGTGGAATTGTCTCTACCAGTACAAGAAGTGCACAGAGGCTACAGTAGCTGTGAAGTTACAACTCTGTGTTTGCTATGAAATGTGTAGCAAGGGAATAACAACTTCTTCCACTTGACTGTGATCCTGCAAGTCAGGATCAGAGTCTTGGATCAGCAGGGTCAGTGACTGGAATGAGTGTCAACCTCCATGGCAAGATGTGATACTGGTTTTAGTTAAGGCACGTATCAGAAATAGAACGGCGTAAAGAAACAATATAAGAGACAGTTGTAGCAGTTAGATTTTATAGTGTGCTGACTCTGCTTATCTGAGTGGGCTGCCCAGTCCTGCTTGCCTCAGTGGTGCAAGTAAAGAGTGCTGTTGATTTTGTAGGAAGAGGGTTAACAATGTGTGTAATTGAGATAGGTGGTTTTGAGCAAAACTATTTTCCCTTCATGAGATTTCTTCTTGAATGCTTTCAAGGCGTTTATACACTGTTGTCCTAATGTAGTTTGTTCTGTTTTGGCTTGGCATGTTTTTTGAGCCCAGCCATTGATATGTGCAAACCATGGTTTAACATTGTTGAAGATAATACAGGTTAGCGGAAGGCACATACAATGGTTTTATATTAAAGACTTAACTCTTAAAGTTTAACAAGGACAGAGAGATGATGATCCTCTTCCCTTTACAACTCATTTGATTCCCATGTTTAAAATAAAAAGTAAAAATTGGTAGAAATAAATAATTAAAATCACACACAACATAAACAGTATAATTATCAATGATCTAATTCCGGTATGACCATAACTTAACAACGAATATGAAGTATTACAACTGATATGCTCTCCCATACAATGTAAGAGGAGGCTGATTTTAGGAACAGAAAAGTAGCATCTGATGTGTTATTTGTTGCTTATTGGCAACATAATTTGAAGAGTTGTAGTCAGCTGCCTTGACCTTCTGGTCCACAGGATATAAGCTATGAACATGGCCAACTATGAGTCAGTAAATAATGATTAAACAAACTTAATCTAATGTGCATCCCAGTGGAAATAACCTAATGACAGAGAACCATATTCTGTTTTGTGCATGTTTAGTTTTTGTGTGGAAAGAGATATTCAAATATTGTGATTCAACTTATATCCTAGATCAGTGATGGCGAACCTTTTAGAGACCAAGTGTCCAAAAACCGCTGCCCATCCCCGCTCTGCCTCCTGCCCTGCCTGCTCCGCCCCCTGCACCGCCCACCAGCAGGGCCACGCACCGCCTCCATGGCCTGCCGCAGATCACCCAGGCAGCCCTGCAGCGCCATGGCAGCCATGCCCTCCACCTACACCCCGCAGCATCATCTGCATGCTATGGAGCATGAGGGCAGAGTCTTGTCCCTGCTGCCCGCCTATGTCCTTGGCTGCACTGGTCCGTGCAGGGTGTGCCTGGGGGCAACTCTCTTCCAGAGGGGCTGCTGGTGAGGGGGGTGTGGGGGGAAGACGGGGCTGGGACGACAGCACGTGTGCCCATAGAGGGCTCCGAGTGCTGCCTCTGGCACACGTGCCATAGGTTTGCCACCACTGTCCTAGATTCCCCCTATATCACTTCATCCTTCCCACAACTTCATCCCATTTTAATTTTACCGGTGCATCTTTACTGACTTTGCAGTAAATTCCATGGATTTATCTAAGTGGTAATGTTGGTGGAACTTTTACAGCTGTCCAATGAAAGCTTCTAACAGACATATTCTATTAACAGATTTTTATAATAACAACAACAATAACAACAGAGTTGAAAGGGACTTTGGAGGTCTTCTAGTGCAACCCCCTGCTCAGGCAGGAAACTCTATACCATTTCAGACAAATGGCTGTCCAATGTCTTAAAAACTTCCAGTGTTGGAGCATTCATAGCTTCTGGAGGCAGGTTGTTCCACTGATTAATTGTTCTAACTGTCAGGAAATTTCTCCTTAGTTCTAGGTTGCTTCTTTCTTTGATTAGTTTCTATCCATTGCTTCTTGTCCTGCCTTCAGATGCTTTGGAGAATAGCTTGACTCCCTCTTCTTTGTGGCAACCCCTGAAATATTGGAACACTGCTATCATGTCACCCCTCGTCTTTCTCTTCATTAGACTAGACATACCCAATTCCAGCAACTGTTCTTTATATGTTTTAGCCTCCAGTCCCCTGATCATCTTTATTGCTCTTCTCTGTACTCCTTCTAGAGTCTCAACATCTTTTTTACATCGTGGTGACCAAAATTGGATGCAGTATTCCAAGTGTGGCCTTACCAAGGCATTGTAAAGTATTAATACTTCACGTGATCTTGATTCTATCCCTCGTTAATGCAGCCTAGCAATGTGTTGGCTTTTTTGGCAGCTGCAGCACACTGCTGGCTCATAATATTTAAGTGATTGTCCACTAGGACTCCAAGATCCCTCTCACAGTTACTACTATTGAGCAAAGTACCACCTATACCGGGGGCGTAAATTGCCTGCCTGCGGGCCAGATGCATCATGCCAAAACTGCACCCAGCCCACTGCCGGCAATGGGAAAAAAGTTGCAATACGACACGTCACGTGATGTTGAGAGTTTGACACCCCTGACCTATACTATATCTGTGCATTTGGTTTTTTCTTGCCTAAATGTAGAACCGTACTTTTTTCACCACTGAATTTCATTTTGTTAGCACCCAATGTTCAAGTCTGTCAAGATCCTTCTGTATCTTAAGCCTGTCTTCTGGAGTGTTGGCTATTCCTGCCAGCTTGGTATCGTCTGCAAATTTGAGATACCTCCCAAGGAAAACTTGTATTTACTAATTTAACATCATGCTCTAATTCACCAAAATATGTCAGATTCTTCCCCATTGAATAGCTTGAATTTGTCCCCAACCAGGAAGATGACCTACTCAAGATTAAACTCCTTAAACTCACAATGGATGCCACCGCACTTAGCTCTTCCTTGGACAGTAGCCTAGTGGCAGTTTTCTAACAATTAATTTTTTTAAAAATGCTAAAATGAACTTCTAAAAATGCTGAGGAAGAAATACCCTGTGGGCCAAAAGGGAGGGAGATTTCTGGGTGAAAGAAATATGAAACTTTATATGAACCTTGATCTAATGGAGGAAAATATTCGGCACCTGGAACAGCTGAAGGTGATCTAAGATAAGCATTTTGCATACTTAATTTTAGTTTTCCCCAAATTTATAGGCAGCTTATAGCATTTGCATATTCTTAAGCCAATCATTGGTAGACTGAGGAACTATGTAGGGAACTGAAGGCTTCTCTGCAACTGGATCATTTGGGAAGTTTTACACCGATTCTCAACAATTGTTCTGTTATTTTGCATTTGCCCAGAAGGGGACTCCATTTAAGTTTTGAATGGACATATATAGGATAGTGATTTGAGTTGCCAAATTTTGTAGTTCTGGTAGGGTTCTAGTACTTACCTACATTTTTCTCCTGCTACATATCACTGCAGATACATGAGAAATTATCTAAGATCCATCATACTTTTATCCAGCTGAGTCTAATTAACATAAATGCTAGCAGGAAAGAACCTGATCTTTTTAGCCAGTTAGATTATAAATAAAATGTGCTCTGTCCCTGTGCTATGGTCCTTTCCTAGTTCCTTGCTTTCAAATAAAAACTGGTGGTTGGCTATGCATCTTGTACTTGTTTAACTAAGGTTTATTGAACAAACCACAAATGGTCAAAGTCACACAACTCTCAAGCCTGGAATGTACTTGTTATTAGTCAAGATCCCTTTTGATCACTCCTCAGCATCTCAGTTTTGAAGCCATTAAAGCAGTGGCTGTCATCTGATGCCTGCAAATAATTTTAATTATGTGTTACAATTAAGTGCAGTGGACATTCCAAGTTCCAACATCATGAGGAGAAAAAAAAGGCAAACTATTCATATTTTTACATTATATTTGTACATATCCTTACCTCCTATTATCACTTACCATAATCATTTTTAATCTAAAATAAATAGCCTCAAATGCTGAGGCATCTAGTTTGAGCATACCTCAGTTATAGTCCATCCCAAATACAAATTCTAACTTCTCTAAATTCTCAAAATGTGAATTGTTTTCTGTAGTATAAAATTCACTGTAGTATTCAGAGAAATACCTCAGGTCTTTAATTCCTCTTGAAGTAACATCATCCAATCACTCCTGACTATTATCAAGCAATCAGCTTAATAAAGAGGGGTCACCCAGCAGCTGTAACAATATAGTGGCTGGAAGGCAACCAAAAATAGAGCTATGTTGAGAATAGAGAGCTCATTATTTCAGCAAGGGGTGGGGTGGAGATCAAGAACCCTATGGAAAAAATTTTCCCTGGCAGGCAGTCTATCCCAAAATAACCCCTCAAGATTCACATAGCATTGATATCCTGGGATTTTAATTCTACACACATTTTTCTGTTTCTTATTCTAGCCTTTCATGTTTTTCCTTTTCTTGTACTTAAGAAGAACCACATGACTATTTGCAATATCTATCAGAATGGTATATTCAGTCTACCTTCTTTAAGCTTTTAGGGAGATAGAGTATGCAGATGTTACATCATGCCCCTGTGTACAAGATTTGGCATAAGGGGAATGGGGAAACTGTTTTTACACAATGTTTCCCAACCGTGGCACTTTAAGAAATGTAGATTTCAACTTCCAGAATTCCCTAGCCATCATGACTGGCTGAGGAATTCTGGGAGTCAAAGTCCACATATCTTAAAAGTTGCTAAGGTTGGAAAATACTGGTCTATCTTGTATGGTCCTTTTAGTAATATTAACCACTAGGAGGCAGTATGTGACTCATTTCATCCTTACAAGGAATCATCAGATGTTGGTAGCCTGAGTTGATTCTATGGAATTCAAATCCTCTAGGAAATTGAACTCACAGACTCTTGCTCTTACAGTATAGCTATATACAGCATATTAACTTTAGAAGCTATCTAGATCCTATCCCTCTTCCTGCAACGTTTTCCTTCCTGAAGGTCTGCTGAGCAGTATAGTTACAGTCAAAGTAAGTTTATTTATATATTCCATTTAGGCAGCCCCTAAAAGCTAAATCAGGATTAGATTTGCTTAGCACTAGGATGAAAGACCCTGAGAAATTCCAAGACTGTAGATCAGGATAGAGTTTTTAAAAGCCATCCTTGAAGAAGACAATGGCTATAACATTTTCAAGAAAATCCATGAAATCACCAGACTGAACACAATTTGAAGGGGGTTTTACATTTATTTTTCAGTGATTACTTTAGTGAAGGAGTGTCCCTAAAGTAATTTGAAGGGGGCAGCTTTAAGACTAATGGACTTCAACTCCCAGAATTCCTGACCAACATGGCTGGCTGAGGAATTCTGGGAATTGAACTCCACAGGTCTTAAAGTTGTTAAGGTTGGACACCCCTGCTTTAGTGGGTTCACAGCAAATGTGCAGTGGCATTTGCAGGGGGAGGGTCATAAAAGTCAAAATGGTGGCCACTATTATTCCATTGAAGTCACACCTCTTTTTATAAGTTCTTCACATGCAATGCCCATACAAATGGACAATTTTGTGTTCATGGCCATAATCTTAACTTTTCAGCCTTTTCACCCACTGTACCACTTTTAGGATATGGCAACATCCGAGTACCACTACTCGCCTAGCAAGGTGTCAAAAACGTGACCAAAAAAAAAAGGGAAAAAGTACAGATAGTCCTTGACTTACAACATTTTGCTTAGTGACTATTCAAAGTTACAATGGCACTGTGCCCCCCAAGCCACAGCCGAGCAAGACACCTGCCTGCCCACCCGGCGGTGCTCTTCCTCCTGTCCGAGGTTTTCATTGTTGTGAGCATTTCTGTTGAGGATTGGCAGCGGAGGTGGGGTGGGGGGTGTTTGGTTTTTATTCCCCCCGTCTGCTGGGTGGTTGCAGCAGGTTTTGGTCACGTCACATGACCCTGGGACACTGTGACCGTCATAAATATGAATCAGTTGCCAAGCATCTGAATGTAAATCACAAGACCCTGGAGATGCTGCAACGTTCCAGCTGATTGGCGCTACTTCTAGGCTCAGCAGAATGCCAAGATCAGTGCTGCTTTCCAGCTGATTGGTGCTTCAGGGCTCAGCAGAAGCACCAGAATCAGCGCCGAGCTCCAGCTGGAGCCTGGCACTGATCCTGGCGCTTCCACTGAGCCCTGACAGCCCTGCAGCTCCAGCCATCTCTTGCTCAGCTTGTGCGGTGCTGCCACCGGTTCAGCTCATTCCCCTCCCCCGCTACCACTTTTCTAGGATGGTCGCGTACCACCTGCCAGGTGCCAATGTACCATAGGTGGTACCCGTACCACTGGTTGAAAAGCCCTGATCTAAAATATCATATAGTTACAAATCCAAAATGGTCATTCAGCTCCTTAGGTTTAAAATTTGGGAAGAAGGGCAGCAGCCCAGTGGAATGAGTAAGTTGCATGAATCCAAAAATTTTGTCTCCTCCTAACATTCATGCTTTCAGGGGGACATCAAAGCAGATCCTTAGCCTTGTGAGCTTGCTTGGCAGATATGGGATTTTTAATGAGTGTTGTCGTGGAGATAAGTTCATTTACAAAATATAGACCTACTTTGAAAGTTTTTACAACTCAGTTTTGATAGTTCAAAACAATTACTCTTGGATGTGTAACCAAGCACAGCATAGCAGCATTACAGAAGGGTAAATTTGGAACAGTAAAGGATAAGCAACTAATAGCATCCTCTTAAAGCCCAGTACTTTCTGCATTGGATCTCTTTCCTTTAACAAAGTCCACTCATGAACAGACTCTTTTGCTCAGATTCATTGCCCATCAGATTCAAAGTCCATCTTGCTCTTCCCTGATTCTCAAGACAAGGTGTATTTAGCACAAGGGTCACTATATCTGGGTTGCAGAAATCTAGATAAGACAGAGAAACTGAGATATAGACAATGTTCTTTGCCACCATTTAGTTGTTGTCAGGTAGCCCTACTTAACCTGATATCTGAATTTCTTGAACAAGCTTGCTTTTCTTCATGGGATCCATATCTATTCAACCATAATGCAAAAAAGGGCTTCTGTATAATGCATGCATTTTTTAAAAGGTTTAACAGTTTTGTGGTATTATCATGTGCTTTATTTTATGAGTTTTACAGGTGAGAAATTAAATTAAAACAACCAAACTTGTGAATGGGTAATTTTTCTTAGCTTAGCATATGAAAATAAAGAAGGACAGCATAATTTGTGGGGTTTTTTTAAAAAAAAACTCTTACGGTTTGCATACCTTCCTAGGGTAAATGAAGGTTTTCCCCAAAATATTAGAAGGAATAATATAATTAGAAGACTGACTAGAATCCCTCTGTTTATGTCAGAGTCCTTCTGTGAGGGAGATAGATAGTTTAAAAATGTGATAAATGAGTTAAAATACGTAAAATAAAAACAAAATGACTTTTTTTTAGCTTGAACTGCTGTTCAAACAGTTCTCTGTTTGCAATCATTTCCTAAAATCACAATTTCTGCGGGTCAAGTCATTTTAATGTAAAACAATTAAATAACATCAAAAGCCCTGTTCCCACAACACATTTGACTAAGCCAGAGGGTGTGTACGTGTGTTGTGAGAACATCAAAAGGGTTCAGTTGATCCACTTAAGTAACTAGGAGCTAAATTTAGATCCAAGCAGACTTAGTAATGCTGACAGTAAGCTAGATTTGGGGATTTTCTAAACAGTGTCAATTTTGTACCACTTCTCCAAGAAAAAAGAGCAGCTGAAAAAGCAAGCTTCTTGATGGCAAACACCATTTGGGGCTGGTGGCCAAATTTGCTGCCTGCCTCTTCAGAAGGGGCTAGTGACATAATGAGGACTGGCCAGGACTTCTGAGGTATCAAGTACATTCTGAGGATATTGAGGGTATTTTCAAGAGGATGACTTCTGTTGCAGTGAGTGCTGACAGAATTGCTTCTGAGATTTGATTCAGAGCCATTCCTTGTGCTGAACCCACCCATCCTTGAATCAGCCAGCAACCACCCATGCCCAGCATCACAAACACCCCGTCCGCCCAGGCATTATTGGTGGCCAGGATAAGGTTCAGCTGTGGTAAGCTGCAAGTGGTAAACGGCCCTCAGTGACTGACTGGTGTCCTTTTTTTAAACAAGCAAATAAGTTAATCCCTGGATCACACATATTTTGGCAAACTATGATAAGTGAACCAAGCCTAAATGTAATTTGGCCCTCTGTTATCTAATCTAATTTCATGCTTCTAGCTGGGAGTCAGTGTGGGGTTTGTGGTAGAACAAAAAAGATACCCGCACATTCTTTGGGGTAAACTATTTTGGAAAGGAATTTGCCTCTACTGATCCCAGCACAGTCCAATTCAAAAACGTTACAAGATTCTTTTTAATAAGCTGGAAGGGAGGAAAGCACCTTCTTTAAATCGGAGACTGTTCCCAGTTTATATTAGCATTGAGTTAAACTGTGGACTTCTAGGGAAGCTAAAGTTTATGTGGCTGTATGAATCCTAGCCAATGACAGAAGCAACTTACAGTAGAACTAAGGAGAAATTTCCTGATAGAACAATCAACCAGTGGAACGGCTTGCCACCAGAAGTTGTGGGTGCTCCATCACTGGAGGCTTTCAAGAAGAGACTAGACAGCCATTTGTCTGAAATGGTATAGTGTGTCCTGCTAAAGCAAGGGGTAGGACTAGATGGCCTCCCTTTGGTGACATTCTGTGTTTATGTTCTATACTACTTCTACATATTTTGCAAATTCATTTTTGCAGTAGATGTTATATCCCAAATTTGTTTTTTTTCTGAATGTCTCTGCACTAATTATTTTGAAATCTTATTCTCTTCTTCTTCATCTTTTATTTCCATCTGAATAAATTCTTAGGGTGAATTTCTGGCTGTTTTGGTCCTGTTTTCACTTGCTTCTTAAATTTTAGAAAGAATGCAAGATGGGAGAGATTACCCCACACGGATGTGGAATTTGGCACAGACCAGACATGTAATTTCTGTCCCTTCAATTGTTATACCAATACATTTGCAACCTTTCACTCATTTTCCTTGCTCTTCTTGGTCTCTTTCCATGGCAGGCGGATCCCTCCGCCCTGGGATTTTGTGGAGAAACTTAATACGTGAATGATCACTGCTGAATATGTTCTGCTCCAATTTCTGCAATCAAAAGGAGCAACTCTATCCGATTTATAGGAAATTCCATCTCGAAATTTGAAGGCAAGGTTAAAAATCCAAGCAACATGCGTCATACATTGCAAAGTAGCTGTCAGCCCTTCCCATTTGTTTGTAAGAACGGCTTGGATTTTAAAGGCAGCCATGTCCAAATAAGGTACCAAAATGAAGGGGTTCAGACGTTGACATAAATTACATCAGCCAGACCTGGCTTTGTTTTAGCTACTGGTTCTGACAGTCTTATGGCTTTCTGCCTGTCCTTTAAACCAACAGAGCAAGAAGCCTGTTTTCTGTGTTTCTCAGCACCTTGATGCCACACAGTATATGTGATTTTTTTTTTCAGTAGCACCCAGTTTTAATCCATATTTATTTATTTTTTTACTTCTGTCAATCTTATATACACAGCATTAGCTTCCTTAGTAATTACTTGGCTGCCTTTCCAAATTAACTTTTGAGGATAAGACACAATTTTTTATGGGCTTCCTGGCAGAGCAGCTCATATCTTCTTTCTGGCATAGTTAGAAAGAATGCCTAAGGCTGAAGTGAAGAATTGGCAGTCCTCTGGTGCTACGAATCTTATACATTTCGGCTGGCCTAGTCATTGTAATCAAAAGTGATGGGGCTAGAAATTATACCTCAGTAATATGCAATGGGCCTCAGATTCCCAAACTCCAACTTGGTAAAATCATAAATTCAGACTTCCTAGTTTTAGATCTGAATCTATGATTTCCTTACTTGCTGCCTTAATCTCTGGACACTATTAACTTTTCAAAATATTCTGGATTCTATGCTTGTAAATCATGGCATTGAAATCGAATATCATCTTGGTCTACCTTTGCCAAACACAGAGAGGTCTGCAGAATAGGGTAAAAAAATCTCAACATGGCAGCTGCAATAGTGTGATTGAAGTCCTACCTGCTTTTTATGCCCATCACATGATGGGCTTTTAATTACTCTTATTTTGTGAACCACCAGAAATCCCTGGCAGACTGTGAAATTTTAGAAACGTAAAGGACTGGGTTATTTGTGGGACCTCTTATGTCCATTTTTTTTCTACTCATCTCAAGAGATCTGGCAAGGCAACCATGTTCCGAATCCCTTTTATTAAGCAGCATCATCTAATAGGATCCAGAAAATATGCCTTCTCTGTTCCAGAACCTGCCCTTTGAAATAACACCTCCCCCCCCCAAATTGGATGGGCCCAACCTTGCTGGCCTTTCATAAAGTGCTACGGAATTGGCTGTTCCCCTAACCATAAAGTGAACCCCTTTTAAAATGGCATTTGTTTTCTCTTCCCTATGTATTGTTCTGTGTATGAAATGTTCTTTTAATTGTTATTGATTGTTGGCTGCCCGGAGTTAATTGGGCAGCCACTTAAATCCACATAAGCAAATAAACAAACAAATGAAAGGTAAGATAAAACTTGTTTCACTGGATCACATCCTGTATCAGGATTTTCACATTTAATAGTTCAATTTTTGTATGACGAACTTTCCTTGAAATTAAACCTACACATCCTCTTTGCCCAGTTTCTCTCTTTTGTTTGTATGTGTGTGTGTTTTTTATAATTTTAAAGTTTTCAATATTAACAATATTAATTGGTATATTTACTTTTTGATTTTGTTGAACACTGCCCAAAGTGACTAAACTAATAGACCAGAGAAATACTGTGGACGTAGTATACGTATTAGAGGGGCTGCCACCAAGAAGAGGGGGTCAAGCTATTCTCCAAAGCACCAGAGGGCAGGACAAGAAACAATGATTGGAAACTGATCAAAGAGAGAAGCAACCTAGAATTAAGGAGAAACTTCCTGACAGTGAGGACAATTAACCAGTGGAACAGCTTGCCTCCAGAAATCGTGGGTGCTCCATCACTGGAGATTTTTAAGAAGAGGCTAGATAGTAACTTGTCTGAGATGGTATAGATTCTCCTGCTTGAGCAAGGAGCTGGACTAGAAGACCTCCAAGGTCCCTTCCAGTTTCTATTCTATTCTATTCTGTTCTGTTCTGTTCTATTCTATTCTATTGTCAGGTGAAGGTGAGATGGGGGGCTATATAAATAATCAGCCCTGCAACTGTAATCATGATGCAGCCTGTGAAATTGACATGGATAGGAAAGTAAGACAAACAGTAACTTGTTCAAGGAGCAGCGCCACTGAGCTTCAAAGGGAACAAAAGCCTTGTGGTTAGACCACAGACCTCAGAAACTGTAAATTTGGCTTTGTCTGTCAGTACCTAGTTTTGCCACAGATTTCTCACTGCAGTGTAGAGTCAAGAAGCCTCAATGAAAGCACAAGGGGAGATGTTACACCTCCCAATGGGATGGGCTATAATTGGCCAGTCTTAAGTCTGCCATCTCTTGGGAGGAAATGATAGATTTCATTGGTTTCATCTTTAGGCAAAGTGACTTTAGCATACCACTGCACACCATTGCTTGCACTAATGCTTATGACCTTGCCCTCTTCTTCTGAGTTCATTTCATATTATCTTTGCCCTATGAAAAGGCTGTGATAAGAGCTGTTCATTTGTGAAATAAATGACAGAAAGAAGTGGGGAGCACAAATCCAGGTGCTTTGAGTATTGTTCTTGGTCCCACTGTTTCTCAGAATTAGTCCTGGTGACAGCATAACTGCTTCTGAAGGGCATCTATTAGGAAACTAGTGGGTTTCCTTGCGCAGTTCATTGGCCACTGTGAGAACGGACTGCTAGATGGGTCAGGGACCCAATCCAGCTGGGCATTGCCAATGTTTTCCTTATAAAAGTTGTGTTCTAAAACGTTTGAGAGCTTCTTAGAAGATCAGAATCTGTTTGGTCTGATAAAAGTCTTCTATTCAATATCCAACATCAGTACTTCAAATGATTAGTTATGACAGTGATGGCAAACCTTTTAGAGACTGAGTGCCCAAACTGCAACCCCAAACCCACTTATGCATCGTCTAGTGCCGGGTGGGTGTGGCCCATTGGGTGGGCGTGGCTGGGCATGGCCCATTGGGTGGGCATGGCTGCGGTGGTAACAGCAGACTGGGTGGGACTAAAAAGTTCAATCAATCAATTCCAACTTTGCAAGATCTTTTTTTTCCCCACGAGAAGTTGAAATTGACTGATTGAACCTTTTTTTTTTTTTGGCACACGGCGGCGGAGGCCTAAAGTGAAAAGGTTTTATAAAACCCAGCTGAAGACCTAGGACTGGGGCGACGGCACGCGTGCCCACAGAGTGCCGCCTCTGGCACCCGTGCCATAGGTTCGCCACCTCTGAGTTATGAGGACTATGAAAGGAAAAACCTCACCTAGAGAAAATGCAGAGCCCAAGCTACTGTATATGATTAGTTGCAAGTACTCATCTATGTTTTAAATCATTCTGTGATCTGATGCAGTCCGAAGAAGCCTAATGTCCAAGACAGGGCAGCTGGAGCAGGAAAAACAGTATCATTGGCCTTCTTCATTAATTATAGCCTTCTGAACCTGGTGTGCTGCAGGTATGTTGGACTTTAATACTCCCCATCTCCAACTAACTTGTTTACCAACTAACTGGAGCAAATGGCTGTTTGACTCCTAGAGAAATAGGCACCAAGGCAACCATTATTTCCAGAGTGTTAGAACTCCCGTGGCTCTTAAAGTCATTTACAGGAGGTAGGAAAGCTTTCATATAGCCAACATTTTAATGACTTGGACACAAGCAGCTGGATCTGTTTGCAGATCAAATATGCCCTGGGAGCTGCCTGCTTTGTTGTTTGTTGGCCCTGCCTAAGCCATTGAAGCCGCTTACTTGTTCAATTACAGTACATGGACTGCAGCAGGGTGACCTGATATGCTTTCAAGCTGCTGTTGCTGCTTGTGAAAATAAGACACTCAGTGGCTTTCTGTTCCTTAGAAGATCAGTGTCTTCCAGCTATAAAGACCTATAGGGGTGGCCTTATTAGTCTGCTACAGCGGAGTCTCTTGGGGCTTTCATAAAGCAAATTCATTGTGTCCTATTTTTGTGGACTTTGTCAGATAAATAAAGTTGGCAGAATAGATATAACTGGTGAAAGGGGCACGATTAGGAAAACATGGCTGCACAATGAAAGAAAGACAAATAGAAGGCTGATCATTTTTTAAGTCTGGCTCATACGAAGAAGCTGCCAGACAAGGCTTTCAGTATGCAACCACATATAAGGACATCCTTATCACTTCTGTCTTTTTTTTAAAAAAAATCTACAGAATGTACCTTCAAGGAAAAAAATTGAAAAAAGATTGAATTCACAAGATGTATACTGCTAACTTGGGATAAGATTTAAACAAGTGCTCTGTTTACTTAATACACTGTGGACTCCTTGATGCCTTCTGATCTCGGTTGTAAATTGCAGACATTTCATTACTCATAAACAGAGTAAAACCCATATTCACTTGTACCAATGATATTACCTAGTTGGATAATGAATGCCTGCAAGCAACAATCAAGCTCAGAGAGCACCAAGGATTTCACTGGGAAGGATGCCAGTTGAAGGTCCTCTTGAAAGATACAGTAGATCAGTGGTTCTCAACCTGTGGGTCGGGACCCCATTTGGGGTCGATCGACCATTTCACGGGGGTCGCCAAGCAAGGCTGTCCACCATTTTTTTGTCCGCCATTTTTTTTGTCCACCATTTTTTCCCTTTTCCGGCGGGTGCCTTACCTCCCTTGGGCTGGGCCAGCTGGTGGTCAGCCTGCTCTGTCTCTGCCGCTTGCCAGCTACGCCTCGGCCGGTGCAGGGGGCGGAACCACGCATGCACGGCGCTCCTGGGCAGGGAAAGTCCTCGACTTACGACCGGTTGGGCAGTCCTCGACTTACGACTGGTTTAGTCCTCAACTTACGACCGGTTGGGGTCGCGGCATTAAAAAGGTTGAGAACCACTGCAGTAGATGGTAGCAGTTGAAACTACCAAGCTTCTGTTCCAAGGCAGGAGGCAGGGGTGAACACCCTGATAGTTTATAAGAGAGAAGTTGTCAAGGTGACCTCTAACCTATCACCTTATGGGTTCAGCCCTGCTTGCTAGAGCCCTGAAGTTTCCAGCGGATGCATTCCAGGCTACGGACAGTGATCCATTCATAGCCACTCCCTAAAATTCATCTTTATATTTAGTCTTCTATTTCTAACTGCTATTTTGTACTAATAACAACAGCAGAAATGTAAGCCTATAGTTCCAATTACATCCAAATTAGCTAGGAAAAAAAAAGGTCATAGGGAGAGGTGATACTCTTATTTCAGTCTCTTAACTGCAAAACAGTTGAAGGCAGGAACCTAAAAGTGAGCTAACGGGTTCTCTGTGTTAAAGTTATATGTTTTATAAAATGCAAATAACATCAGCATAATAGGGGGAATTGATCATTAAAAACACACAAACGGAGGGGAGTTTAATCACCCCATTCTATTGTCTTGATGGAAAACACATATTTGAAGCTGATATTACGGATAATGCAGTGATACCTATTCCAGTTTTTCTTCAAAGTAAAGAGCTATTTATTGTTGTAACAACTGTCTGAGAGAAAGAGTTGCCTTCCCACTGCAATCTTAATAATCATCCCTCAGCTTCTGTTTACATTTTAAAGTTAATATTAAAGAATGACTTACTTTTGGATGTAAACTCATGCCCAACTTTACCTGCTCATTCAAGTCCTTAAGCTTAAAGAAATTAGGTGGGAGAGGACTATTTATGGGGGACAATCACTTCTTGGCCACCCTTCCTGTCCTTTGCCAACTAAATACCCTCTATGATCACAAGTCCCATGACCCCCAGCCTATATATACATTGCAGATGCTGGATCACATCAAACGGTGGTGAATAATAATATAGGCTAGGCTTAGGAAAACCCACAATAACACTCTTAACATTGTTTCCAGAACCACCCATGGCCAGAAAAAGAAGGAACATCTATTCTCAATATGGAGTTTCTCTTTTAAGCAGCATTCCTTTTCCCACCAACATTTGGTGTCATGTTTCATTCTGCTCCAAAAACTGAAACCCCCAGAGTTTCCCATACTGTAAAACAATCAAAAGCTGGAGAGCAACAGAATGCCAAGATACAATTTAAAAACAAGGTTATGGCACTATTTTCCAGGCTGTTTTGATGCCTAATCCATGATTCTGGAAGGCATTGCTGATGACTCCCTCAGGCCCAAAAGGTAATGTTATTTTATCACTTCCCATCATTTATTAACATATCCAAGGGCAAAAAAAGAAATTACTCCCACTTTTGGACACATTCATTTCATTGATTCGAGGCCCGGGGTAGGACAGTAATAGAATATATGTTTAACATATATACATGCATGTAAATAAGTACAGGTAATCCCTGCTTAACAACTCTACTTGGGACTGGCAACTCTGTTGCTAAGCAAAGAAGTACTTAAGTGAAATTTCACGTGACCGTGCCACTAAGCAATGGTTATCCTGGAAGTCCTGGGTGTGATTGTTATGTCGATGTAATGTTATGAATCATGTCTGATTGTTAAATGAGGACCCTCTGACAAGGACTTCCTGCTGGCTTCCCTATTGACTTTGCACATCCTGCTGTTATAAATAGTTAGTACTGTAGACTCATCCTGAACTGTTAACAATCATGCTGGTTGAACATGGATGTGGATGAATGTGGAACTGTGGATAGCTTCTATTCTAGGAAAGGTTTATCCCAGGATGGAAAGGATTTCCACATATTGCTGAACTCTTATCTCCTATTTGCCCCAGCCCAGTCCAGCCAATTGGGGGGGGGGAAGAGTTTGCAACAGCAGCTCAGCAACATCTGTATGGGTCACCAGATATTTAGCTGAAAGCAGAACACCCCCACCCCACACACACAAACAAGCATTCTTGCCTTGCAAAAAGTACAGGAAATGCAAATTCAGGTAGGTTAATACAGCTGAAAGAGTCTTAATCCTGCAATGTGGTAAGCCTTAGGCAGGAAAAATCCCTAGCACGAGGATGGCAGTGGGGGTAGACTAATATATTTTGGAAAAGAAGAATACAACTGGTTGACTATTGGCTAACCAATCCCTCTTAGCAAACTCTGATCATAAGAAGGAAGGCTTAAATGGAATGCTAGTCATAAAGAAGGCTCACAACCTCCACCCATCCCTGTGAGCTACACATACTGGCCACCCTACCACAAGCAGCATGGGGTCCCACCCAACCCTGCATTTTTCCACTCACATTTATAGCCTCCTTTAACTTCCCCCTCCAAAGCACTGCTGTTTGTTGTATCACTTTTCAATGAATGCTCCGTTTCTTTTTTGCCCAGAGGAACGAGTAGCTGGCTGCTTGCACCGTCCATCATGAGGCTGTACCAAATTCCACGTTCTGTGCATGGGTTTGTTTGTTTGTTTTTTGAAGCTGAATCTTGCAGCTCTGCCCAGTGGAAGAATGGATTCCATATGCCTGACACAGACACTTGGTGGGACATTATTATCGTTGTGGATATGCCACTACTTCTGTGAGCCACAAGGTCACAGCCATGGCAGAAAGCTAGGCCTTGGCTTCCCTTACCTCAGCCCAAATCTAAGGGCATGGTGAGTGGCAATAAAGCAGAAAATGCTGCAAAGGGTATTGATGTTGTCTTAAGCAGGGCCCTGTGCTTTAAAAAGAAACAAATTCCTCTTGGCAGGCAATACACATTCCATGCTTTTTAAAAAAAAAAAAAGTAGCAGAATTCAGCTTTAACATATGCTGTAGCTGAGCAAAACTTGCATACCTTATTTAGTCCAGTTTTGACTAATTCACAGTACTTCATGCTGTCAGTCAGTCATAGTGTATTAGGGGAGATAGCTATTGAGCCCTTGTCATGGTCAGATCATTCTCTCCTAAGGATGGACTTCCGGACCGCTCCCCCTCGCCGCAGGGAGACGGAACCGCCTAGATGGTTCCGTCCCAGGCGACTGATGGACCCTGAGAGGTTCCTGATGGAGCTTGGGCCATATCCGGAGGATCTGGTCCACGACTCGGCGGAAA
>NW_015386929.1:153145-176166 GCF_001527695.2 Protobothrops mucrosquamatus | reverse complement strand
TAAAAGTATTTTAATTGGAAACACAGCTTGTAATATTTGGTTTTAATTCGGCTTTTATCGGGGTTTATTTTCTGTATTTTTGTATTTTATAATTTTTTGTATTTTGTGTTTATTATTTGTTTTTAATATGCTGTGAACCGCCCTGAGTCCTATGGGAGAAGGGCGGTATACAAATTAAAATAATAAATAAATAAATAAAAATAGTGACTAGGAGCTGGTCCAATACCCCTGCAGAATGGCAAAAAGTAGCCATCTGCATCTGGAAAATTGTCAGTGCCTCTTTGCAGGAGGGGGAATTACCAGCAGTCTTGAAGGAGGCTGTGATATGCCCACTTCTATTTGGATTCTGGGGTTTTGGATAACTAATGCCAGGTCTCTAACTTCCTTTTTTACAGAAGGCTGTCAAGACAGTGGTGGAAGACTAACGTCACAGTGCCCTAGATAAAAGATAACCTTAGATGGAGTCTTTTTTATAGGGTTTCAGGCCTGTGTATGAGACAGAGAGAGTATCGATTGCACCTTTGGTGACTTGTGTCAGGATATGGATTGGGATAGTGCACCCCTTCTGGTCTGTTAGATTCTTGGTGGCATTTGATATAATCAATCATAGTATCTTATGGGGGTGGGTAGGAATTGAGGCACTGATTGGCAACAATTCTGCTCTTTCCTCAGTGGATGATTTCAGTAAGAAGTGGAGAGGCATATCTCTGATATGTAGGGTGCCATAGGAGCCAGTTCTTTCTCCCTTGCAGTTGAAGCTGTTGGATGAGGTAATCTGTCTGCTTGGGGGCAGAATTGTCAATGTGATGGTGATACCCAACTTTACATCACCATGCTGGAAGATGCTATTGGTGTCCTATAAAGGTGTTTGGAAGCTGTGAAAATATGGATGGCAGACTGAAACTGAATGCAACTGAGACAGAGTGACAATTTGTACATTGGGATTCTCTACCAACACCAGTATGATTTCTAAATGGGTAGGTAAAGGAGGTTTGAGACTGGGATAGGTTCTTCTGAACTTGAGATACTTGCTGATCGAACCTAGAGGAGTTTTTGCCCAGCTCCAGCTGGTTCATCAATTGCAACCTTACCTAATACAGAAAGACCTATCTACAATCATTCATATCCTCTCTACCATCCAGTTGTACTACTGCAATGTACTTTACATAAGACTGCTCTTAAAGACTACTCAGAAACTCAGCTGATCCAACAAATGTAACAGTCTATGTATTTACTAGCTCCTAGCGATGGGAGCAAATAATCAAGACTACTGAATTTGTAGGCTTTGTGCTAACTGCTGATTGGTTTCCGGATACAATTTAAAGTGCTGGTATTGATCTATGAAGCTCTTTGTGGCTTGGCACCTGGCTACTTGAAAGTACAGCCTGCTCCAGCCAGAATCAGTCCAACTTCCAGACCTTATAGCAGTGGTGGCGAACCTATGGCACGGGTGCCAGAGGCGGCACTCAGAGCCCTCTCTGTGGGCACGCGCGCCGTCGCCCCAGTCCTAGGCCTTCAGCTGGGTTTTATAAAATGTTTTCGCTTTAGGCCATGTGCAAAAAAAAAAGAGGTTCAATCAATCTATCAATTTCAACCTCGCGGGGAAAAAAAAGATCTTGCAAAGTTGGAATTGATTGATTGAACTTTTTAGTCCCACCCAGTCTGCTGTTACCACCATGGCCACACCCACCCAATGAGCCACACCTACCCAATGAGCCACACCCACCCAATGAGCCACACCCACCCAATGAGCCACACCTACCCAATTGGCCACACCCAGGCAATGGGCCACACCCACCCGGCACCCAACGATGCATAAGTGGGTTTTGGGTTGCAGTTTGGGCACTCGGTCTCTAAAAGGTTCGCCATCACTGCCTTATAGAGACCAGCTACTTATACTTCCGGGAAGATGAGGGTGCATGAAATGAGAAGGTGCTGCTTTCCTGTGTTGGTGTTGATGTTCTGCACCAGGGAGATCAGATTTGTCCCACCTGGCAAAACTTAAGAAACTATTGAAAGCAAAACTATTCTGAAAGTCATTCTCTTAATATAAGCATTGCACCACTTTTTTTGTGCCTGTTTATTTTATGGTCTTTGTTGGGGTTCTGTGATGTTTGTTTTAAATTGTATCATAGATATTTTAATTATTATATTGTGTACAGTACTCTAAGTCAGGGGTCCCCAACCCCCGGTCCGTGGACCAGTACCGGGCCGCAGCATGCCAGCAACTGGGCCGCACAAACAAGCAAAGCCCCAGGCAGCACACAAAACCACGCACTCTCCAATCTGTGTAAAAACCTCTCTCGGTTGTGGGTTTAGGGGGAGGAAGGAAGAGGAAAGTGAATGAGGGTGGATGCAGGGTGGGGACTGCCGAGCATCTCCAAAAATGTATTGAGTAGGATTATCTTTTTTTTTGTTTTAAGTAAATGCATCATATTTGTTTTATTCGTTGTTTAATTTGAAAAATTAATAAAAAAATTTATAAAAAAAAAACCCCTCTCTCCACGGAACTGGTCCCTGGTGCCCAAAAGGTTGGGGACCTCCACTCTAAGCCACGGAGAGTCATTAGACTATAGCAGGGTAGGTTCAAGCAATCAGTTTATAAGTTGTGTATGAATGTATATATCATGCTCAGGCATGATTTACTGAATGACCATAAAGACCAAGTTTATAATGGAATGGGCAAACTCTGCCATGTTACTTTCCATAATGTTAAGTCTTCCTAATTAGTCTGAACTTTAAATAGCCATGACTTGATGTTTCTAGAAACTACCACTCTATAGTAAAGACGAAAGCATTGAGGACAGTAATCTTATGTTTTTGGTTACACAATAAACAGCCAGATGCCCAGGGGGGAGAATGATTGTGGGGATGTATTCATTAACCAGATCTTTTGGCTAAGCACGAACCCTGTTGGAGTTGGCTATCTAGTTGACAGAGCAGGCAGCTTTCCAGACAGTGAAGCTCAGATCCTTCTGTTTTGGCTCAAAATGCTGAACATCTATCCACTTTTGAGACTTCAGCAGATATTCACATCCTATAGGAATTGGGGGTGGGGTGGGGGGACAAAATAATTACCACCAGATTTTTTGTTATACTACATCTTCCACAAAACTGTCACAATTCAATGGTTCTGTTATTTTTGAGAACGGCCTTTTTTTGCAGAACAGAAACGTGTGTGCTTCGAGAGCATAATGACCTGGATTGCAGGCAAGTACATGCCAGAGTATTTTATGAGGATGATTTGCTTCAGCAACTTTGCAGGTCGCGTTCTCTTGCATTAGTTTATCATGTGCCTAACATTAACAAGGAAGGCAGCAAAAGAGCCATTTCCTAGAACAGCACCCTTTTGATGCCATGTAGAGTTGCAGAGCCACATATCACAAGGATAGAGAATGGAAAATGTCATCCTTCAAGTTCTATAATATAAAGGAAGCTTAGATAAATGGCAGACATCGAAAGAAAGCAGCCCCAAAATCTCTATGGCAGAATTTCTCAACCTCAGCAACTTTAAGAGGTATGGACAAAGTCAGATGACTAGAAGCAATCATAGTTGTATTCTGAGAATACTTTATAGATAAGCTCTCTTCCCTCTGGCCACTTGCCAGCTTCTACCATAGTCCTTTCTCTCCCAGCCTTTGTTCTTTCTGTTAGTATACTTCATTTTCAGAGTCCCTTTTTGACCTATCACAGTGATGGCGAACCTTTTAGAGACCAAGTGCCCAAACTGCAACCCAAAACCCACTTATTTATCGCCGGGTGCCAGGTGGGCGTGGCCCACTGGGTGGGCGTGGCTGTGGTCATGGCAGACTGGGTGGGTGTGGCCAAGGTGGGCATGGTCACCTCGATGTTGCTTTGGGGAGGGATGCCTATGAGGGCCAGGCAGGGTTGGGGGAGATCCAGGGGGTCTCTGGCAGATGGGGCGGTGGGCAGGAGGCTCGTCCTGCAGGGTGAGGCGAGGCAAGACGAGGCAGGGTGGAGGTGCCATTGTCACAGGGCAAGGCGAGGCAGGGACCAGGGCGGCTGCTGCCTGACACCATCAGCCTCCGCACACAGAAGCCAGCGAGCACATGGGGGCTGACAGTGTCCATCAGCAGCCACAGCCTGCCGGCCCCTCGACCGGCGCACTCTGGGGCTCCGCAGCTCGCTGCCAGCAGTTCAGAGAAGCCTCCTCTGAGCTGGCTGGCCGGCCGACAGCTGAGGAGATGCAGTGGGTCGTGCCCAGGAAAAGGAGAGCATGCAAGGCCAGGAGGGATAGGACGGGGGGAGGAAAACCAGCCATGTTGGGATGCATCTGGCCACGTGGGACCTCGGTGAGTTAGCGGGCGGCTGGTTGAAGAGGGATGGTTGCCATCTCCGGGGCATGGTGCACGTGCCCACAGAGAGGGCTCTGAGTGCCGCCTCTGGCACGCGTGCCATAGGTTCGCCACCACTGACCTATCATCCCTTCACTTTCTGTTTTTGACACCAGCTTTTCCCCAGCTTCCAGCAAGATATAGGAGGAAAGAGACCTCCACTATTTCTTTTGAAGAGCAAGAGGGGTCGTGTCTCTGCTTCTATGCCACTTTCTCTTTATTTGGTAGGTTCAACCACACTGCTGCTCGAGTAAAAATATTGCCCAGCAATTAGTGAATTTCAGTTTTCCTGTTCTGCAGGACCTATTTATATTTTTACAATCATCCCGGGGAATGTCTGGGACTATTTCTACCCCCCCCCTTTTTTTTAACTTGGAAAATTAAAGAGGCAGAGCAGGCAACTGCATCTAGAGAAGAGAGGCAGAACTCTAATTTATTCAGACCCTTCCCACTCTTGTCCTGGTCTGATTGGTGGTGCTTTTCCTGCAGGCTATGATATGCTGGAGAGAGATGGCAGCAAAGTTAGAGGAGAAACTAATACCCTTGCCTAAGGAGTGTCAGGCTTGCTAATAAGGACACTACCATCTGGCAGCATCTCAGAATAGACAATAGAATCAGGGTAGGGGTTGGCAACAAAAATAGCCATGTTTGTGTCAACATTTTCTGCTGACTCAAGGGTGGATGGACAGCCCTTCAACTCAATAATGGGGAAAAGTTCAAAATCCTCTCTCAACAAACCTTATTTCCCAATCCCAGCGAGAATAAAAAATATTCACCCCATACAAAAAACGATCACATAGGCTAGTCTTTTATGTCAACACATTTGGCCTAGAGAAAAGGATTGGATTTATTTCTGTTAGCGGAGGTAACACTTTCACAACTATCACTAAACAAGTTGCACAACCAGGAATAAAACTTGTATTTAAAAGTAATCTCTGTAGTTGGAGTCGGCTGTACTTTACTGTCTTCTTGCATCATTTGCTCTGTGAAAAAATACACCCATTTATGGGGGGGGGGAGATGCAATTAATAAGGGGTAGGTACTTTAAGGGACAATGATAGATGAAACAAGTTCTTTGCTCCTGGTTTTAGCCTCTGGGAGGGAAGGTATTGCTGGGGGGGGGAGGGTTATAGGAAAATCAGATGGAATCTAACATTAAGGCATAAGAGAAAAAATGCTGTTTGCCAACACCCAAATTAAAAAATTCATGGATAGCAGCAGTACTAGGATTCACAGTGGCCTATTCTTTTGATTATATACAGTCACTACTTTCTTTCTTTTTCTATATGATCAATGCCAATCAAACAACATTTTCTTTCACACGTGCAAGGTAAAAAAAAACACTATTGGGGACCTGCTGAATTCCACACCTGTAATCTTTTGTTTTTAATGTTCCTCTTTCTTGCATATACTGTTTCTGCTCTCTTCAAGAATGCAGACAGCCTTCATTTTATATCCTTTTTTTGTTACCTGGACTGGGCACAGAAAAAGGCAGAAAGTGACTGGGCATTAGCTGCTTTGGAGAGAAAATGGGCCGATGAAGAAGAGTTCAGTTCAAAATACTTTGTCCAAGGGGCCCTCAAACCTTAGTATTTCTTCCAGCATTTTTCTTACATGAAACCAGTTTCAGGAGAAAGCTATAATTGTTTAAAACAAATAGGGCAAGTAAGCCCACTTTGCAAGAAAAGTCTGGAAAGCATATTGCTGGATCTCCAGCCCCAGCATCAGCATCCAGTTGATTTAGTCTATCTTTCTTGCTTGTCTGTTGTTCTTTTCTGCACAGAAGAGAGATTGTGCAAAAGAGAAGTTGTCAAGGGCTCATAGATGATATGAAGCTTAATGAATAAGCCAATTTTACCCATGAGTTTCAGTCCAATATGTGAACTTTCACTAACATACTACCGTATCTTTTTGATCGCGTTTGAAGGGCTGAGAAGCAACCATGAACCATGAAGAAAACAAGGTGCCAGGTATAGGTTAAACAGAATGGAAATAGTAAAATGCAGTATAGAAAGAAAGCAAAACAACAACCAAGAGCATAATTTATGCATTCAGATGAGCAAGCTTGCAGAGTAGTAATGTAACTACAATAATGGAAAATGTCAGTAAGGAGCTGATGGCATTTGTTTATTCACTGCTACAAGGGGTTATCTGTTTTAAAAAATATGGCACATGTAAACCAAACATTTTTGGTTCAGAGAAACAGGGAGAAAGGGAGGGAGGAGGGAGATAGAAAGTACACTATTCTAAAAGTTTTCAAACTGCACAATAGTAGTAACCTGTTTTGTATACACCACAATTTAGAATCAATTTGCATCTTTCACCAGACAACAATAAGATTCCCAGAGCGGGGAAAACTTAAATCAGTTTCAATATTAAATGGATTTCATGAAATATGTACATATTTATATGGGAACTGTTACATCAATACCTTCAATTCCTTGTCTAACAGATAACAGCTTCCCATAATTCAGTTTATTCCAGTGAAGAAACTGATTCTGAGACCCACTCTAATCTTGATTTCCTTCCATTTTGAATTACTTTACGATCCTAGTCTACATCACTTGGTGTGCTCCATACACACTTATCCATTTAAATGTGTACTGCATTACTTATGGTATTAAACTTGGACTGTGTCCAAAAGAAGTGTGAAATTGTTGTGAGGATAAAATTAAGAGACACTGTCATGTAAACTGCCTTTAAAAAAGCAGAATATAAATATAATTTTTTAAAAAGCAATGCTACAATTTTTCTCAAGTTTTTTTCTTGGCCCAGACTTAAGGCCCTCATACCTAATAGTTGCCTTGGTAGATAAATGGCTCTTCCTCATGTCCTTTAAGGCCAATGCTCTTGATAGACATCCTGGTATTCCTGACATATACTGTGCCATGTTGGATGCCATGACAGCTCAGACAGAGAACAGCAGGATCCTATGGGATCTAACTCAGAGAGTTACTTCTCCATTTTAGCGACTGACTTTTAAGAAATGTTTTAATATCACATTTATCTAATTTTGTGTAATTTAAATAAATTTCAGGAGGCTATGATTTCAAATATCAAGTACTTTTAAGTGTCTCCCTAGCAGAAAAACTAGGACCGAAATCTAAATGCAATCAAATAATCCTTTAAAAAAAAAAAAAATTTGAACATATTGCAAGTGAGCGCTTTTATAACTTTAGCTTCTTGGCAGCACTTCTTGCAGTTCTTGGGGGGGGGGGGCAAACACCCAGGATGTAGCCATTATGAGGAACTACTTCATATTTCAAGGGGCAACCCTGTCAGGTGAGTTGGGCTGAGTGAAGTGGTTGATTTGAAGTCACCCAGCCGGCTTTCATGCTTAAGGGAGGACTAGAATTCATAATTTCTAAGTTTCTAGTCCAAAAAACTTTCTCTTTATTTAAGATGCTGATATTCCTCTGCTTGCAGCTGCTCAAGGGAGAAATGGCTAATATACCATGTTTTATACTGATTAAAAAAACTGCTCTTTGAATGTACGGTTTCCTAGCCAATTAATTTGCTGCCAGTTTAATTTAACAATGTTTTACCAAAAACATATATTCATTCTTTTGAATGGAAAGTTGTACAGGTAATCCTCGACTTACAACCTTAATTGAGCCCAACATTTCTGTTGCTAAGTGAGACATTTGTTAAGTGAATTTTGCCCCATTTTACAACCTTTCTTGCCACAGTTTTAAGTGAATCACTGCAGTAGTTAAGGTTAATAACACAGTTATTAAGTGAATTTGACTTCCCCATTGACTTTGCTTGTTAGGTCACAAAAGGTGATCATGTGACCCTGAGACATCGCAACCGTCACTAGTCAGTTGCCAAGTGCCTGAATTTAAGTCAGGTGACCATGGGGATGATGGGGATGATGCAATGGTCGTAAGTGTGAAAAATGGTCATGAGTCAGTGCCATTGTAACTTTGAATAGTACTAAATGACCTAAGTCAAGGACTACCTGAATTCAGATTAAAATAAATAATTATAATATATCCTTCTAATTTTCCGATCCTCAAAATGCAATGATTAGTATTTGCATACACCAGTTGCAACTCAGTTAATTAGAACAGCTGATTTTCCACCAGAGACTTGGAAATTCTGACCATGGATCACAATTGTGTGTTGATATGCCATTGGTGGGTTGAGGAAAGAAGTTCTATTTATTTCTAATATGTAAGAGGTACAAATTAAAAGTTCCTTGAAATCCGCCCAAATCTTAATCCAAATTGTTTGTGCTTGGTTCTAATAACCAAAGAAATGTTTAATTGTTGGCATACTTTTAGCAAGCACTACTTGTAGGGAGAGTCTAACTCAAACAGCAATTTTTCTGCAGCTGTATTTCATTGATTTGTTTACTTTTGGACTACCTGAGAATGTGACATACAACATCACCAGATGAGGTAAATTCTTTGACTTGCATTTTTCTCCTCTGATGCTGGGGTGTGGGGTGTGGGTGGGCAGAGACATTTCTTCTCATTGTTATTTGTAACAAACCACAGTAAAGAAAGAAAATAAATTGGTGTTTTATCACTGAATTTTAGAAAACCAAGCTTTGGGGTTCAGGCCACTGTACAGCCTATGGGCTACCTGTTCTCCCGATTTAATGCTGCATCTCTTATATTAAAGTAGAACCCACAAAAATAGAATTTTTAAGATCCCTTACAATTTTCAATGGATTAGGTTTATTATATTTGTAGCACAATTATTTTTATGCTACTTCTGTCTTCCAAATGGCTCATAACATGAAAACCAGGATTATAGTTCACCCAGACTAGCATTACAGAAGACACAAACCTTTGAAACAGTAAGAGTTTTCAGTGAAAAGGGGAAAGTTCATTATTAACTACAGAATCCTGGAAAACATAAAAATACATTCTCCCGCCAGCATTTGACCCGCTTCAGTTTGCCTACCGACCAAATCGCTCTACGGAGGATGCTACTTCTTCTGTTCTCCATCTGAGCTTGAAGCACTTGGAGGAAAGAAATATGTGCGTTTGTTTGTTGACTTCAGTTCGGCGTTTAATACAACCATTCCCCAGCATCTAGTAGACAAACTGGGCTTTTTAGGCTTAAACACTCTGTTGTGCAACTGGATTCTTGATTTTCTTACCAATAGGCCCCAATATGTGCAAGTTGGAACAAATACCTCTAATACCATTTTCTTGAGCACAGGTTCTCCTCAGGGTTGTGTTTTAAGTCCGCTGCTGTTCACCCTGTTGACCTATGACTGTTGTGCTAGGTTTGCCACCAATGATTCACCTGTTGTGAAGTTCGCAGATGATACAACAGTAGTGGGCCTTATTCAGGATGACAAGATGGAAGCTTACCGCAAGGAGGTTGAGGGATTGGTGAGCTGGTGTAAGGAAAACAGCCTAGTTTTAAATACCGGAAAAACCAAAAAGATCATTGTCAATTACAGAAAAGGCAGGCACAGCCACACTTCTCTGTGCATTAATGATTCACCTGTGGAGATGGTTACCAGCATCAAATTCCTGTGCAGCTAACAAGTAGGCTGGCTTGGTCGCTCAACAGTGAAAAACTGGTGAAGCGGGCACAGCAGCGCCTGCATTTTCTGCATCGCATGAGAAAAGCACATCTTCCTTCCCCTGTCCTGACACTTTCTACAGGGGGACGATCGAGAGCATCCTGTCATACAGCATCACGGTCTGGTTTGGAAGCATCACTGCTTCAGACAGGAAGGTGGTGCAGAGAGTGGTGAGGATGGCCGAAAAGATCATTGGCAGCTCCCTCCCTCCCATCCAGGACATAGCACAGAAGCGTTGCTTGAGCAGGGTCCGTAAGATCATCTGGGACACTACACATCCTCTTCACAACCTGTTTTCCTTGCTACCTTCTGGGAGGAGGCTTCGTGATATCCGTAGCAGAACATCCAGATTCAGCCATAGTTTCATTCCATGCAGCATTAACCTTGTGAACTCTCAAGCTTCCTCCTTCCGTTATATATTCAAGGTGGACAGTATTTAATATTTGTTATGCATATGTAGGGGTGTGGGTCTATACATACGTTGAACAGAGTATGTTTAGGTATGTGTCATATATGTTTTTCACTTTGAGAGCGGGCAACTAAATTTCATTTTTGATGTGTGCTGTTGTGCCCACAGTAAAAAAAATGACAATAAAGGTTATCTTATCTAAACCATTTTTGAAAACAAATCAGCAAGACGGGGACAAAGGGGATGCAGGAGAAACTGAAAGTTGCACCCTTTACTTAATGAAAGAGCCAAAAGGCACTAATAAACAATGTCTCTACCCCCCAGCCCCTCCCCCCACAAAACCAAAATTGGAGGAAAGTCTCCTATGACTCATGGGTGTTCTATTAAGGGGCAGAGATAAAAGAGGCAGCTTTCCTACCCATATAAATACAAAACTGGATCAGAGAAAAACAGCTGACCAGGCCTAGTCATCTAGCGGAGAATGACATACTGCTTAGTAGAGGGATTTGGAGACAAGTCAAGATATAGCTAGACTTTGAGCTGGAGTCGCTGTAAAACATTCTGTATATTGTACTCGACTTTTCAAACAAAGTCAAAATGGGCAGATGCGCCTTCTCTCTCTCTGTCTCTCTCTCTCTCTCTCTCACACACACACACACACATACAGAACTATTTTGTTGACTAAAATATTCTTGGGCAGGCTATCAAAACTTTGAAAGCACAGAAAGCTGCCATCAGGCTGTGAAGAACCTAACTACATATGATATCTAATAGATATAAATAATTTCCCAAGCACAGCTGACTGCTCGGGACTGCCAGCAGAGTCAAGACATAGGACAGAGATGAACTACTTGACATGTAAGATCTGATCTTTAATGGTGAGTAACCACACCCAAGGAAAATAAGTTCATATGCATGTTTTATTCCTTCGATTAATTACATCAAAATATTTAGGACAGAATCCATTCTAGCCAGGTTTATATACCAAAGACTAGAATTTTAACAGACTGAACCCCTGGGTCATTTACTGAGGGTCTATGTAAGTAAAAAACACCAGCCAGTTATTCTTTCATGAAAGGGTCCTTGGTGCTCTCTGAGCTTGCTTGTTTTCTTGCAGATGTTTCATTACCCAAACTAGGTAACATCATCAGTGCTAGTAAGGAGTGTTGTTTGCTGTCATTTTATATTCTAGTGCCTTTCCCTGACAGTGTTGGTGGGGGTGGTCTTAGAGATTTTCTTTGATTGGGCTGTTTGCTGTTGGCTTCTATCTCAAAGACCACCCCCCACACCAACACTGTCAGGGAAAGGCACTACAATATAAAATGACAGCAAACAGCACTCCTTACTAGCACTGATGATGTTACCTAGTTTGGGTAATGAAACATCTGCAAGAAAACAAGCAAGTTCAGAGAGCACCAAGGACCCTTCATGTCAACCCTGAGCTACAAATATTCTCCTTTATTGTTATTCTTTCACTCTGGCCAAATTTTTGACTTTCTTGGGGAGGGGCGGAGGCACTTTCTTTAAATTCCTGCTTTTTGTCCAAAAGTCATATTCTTCTTTCCCTAGCACTTAGTTAAAGTCATCAAGTTATTACAAGGCACCTGACCACAGTTCTGTGCATAATGACTTTATCCGCAAGAATTATAGATGGATATATAGCAGTGGTGGCGAACCTATGGCACGGGTGCCAGAGGTGGCACTCAGAGCCCTCTCTGTGGGCATGCGCGCCGTCGCTCCAGTCCTAGGCCTTCAGCTGGGTTTTATAAAACCTTTTCGCTTTAGGCCTCCGTCGCCGTGTGCAAAAACAAAAAAGGTTTAATCAATCAATTTCAACTTCTCGTGGGAAAAAAAAAGATCTTGCAAAGTTGGAATTGATTGAACTTTTTAGTCCCACCCAGTCTGCCGTTACACCGCAGCCACACCCACCCAATGGGCCACACCCACCCGGCACCTGACGATGCATAAGTGGGTTTGGGATTGCAGTTTGGGCACTCGGTCTCTAAAAGGTTCGCCATCACTGATATATAGTATTGCTACAGATGGATACAACCATCTTTGTTACAGTTAAGATATACCACACTTAAGCCCTAGTTGTCAGCCAGAGTGCTTTATCCCTAAATACAGAAAGTACACGCTAACACTGATGTCTGACGGGAACTATCACATCCCAAAACCTGAACACATTATTCTAAGTTGAAAGTCATATTCAGACTCGTTAGATGTATCTGGGACTTTATGAAAAGATTGCTATTATGAATGTTACGTGGTATTGCATTCTCTAGCTTTTTTAGCAAGCCAATCATTTTATTTTGCATGGGGCTTCATTAGACCAAAAAAATCGCAGAAAGAGATAAAACTACAACTTCCTCGTCCTCTTTTCCTTGTTTCTCATAAATACATTTCATTCTTTTCCCACTTTCTGTCTTTACTTTTATTTTAAACCACTTTAAAATAAATTTATGTTCAACTGTTGCAGCAATTTTGTTAAAAAAAATTTAAAATGCTATCTGCACCCCCTAAAAAAAAAATGAAAACCAGAAACTCTGCAACCAGTGGTGAGATTCAAATATGTGAACAACCGGTTCTCTGTGTGGATGCTGCTTCCAGAAGTCCATTCTGGGCCTGGGCAACAAAAAATTAGCTACCGGTTCTGCCAAAGTGGTGCGAACCGGCTGAATCCCACCACTGCCTGCAACTTGTCTAGCTGGCTCCAAGATCATAGAGTACTTTGTGCAGGTGGACACCGGGATAGTCAAAGATCAGAAAGAAAATACAACAGAGGAAAGTTGGCAATAGCAGGAATTATGAAAACAGGAGTGGGGAGGAAGACAAGAGGTGAACGGTGAGGTTAAAGTGCCTGGCACCTCATTGTAGAAAACTCAATGCTTTCCTACTATCATTTTTATGTGTCACCAAAATTTGGTTACACACCCAAGTTATACAGTCGTGGCTCTAGGACTGTAAATTCTAATAAAGGAGAATATTTGTAGCTCAGGGTTGAAAAGAGGGGTCCTTGTTGCTCTCTAAGCTTGGATGTTCTCTTGCAGAGCACTGATGATGTTACCTAATTTGGGTAATGAAACGCCTGCAAGGAAACAACCAAGCTCAGAGAGCATCAAGGACCACTCACTGTAGATTTTGTTTACTTAGTGGTGAGTTTAAATGGATTTTGAACCTACTCAATAGTGCTTTCATTTACTGTTTTTTCTCTCCCTTATGTATTATTATGACTGATAATGGCACAGAAAACTTATGGGGCATCTCAATCCTCCATAAGCCACTCCTCTTATCATTTTCAAGCAACTTCATCTTGTAAAATGACTCCAGGAAAAAGCTTATCTTAGGAACTGAGATAAACAAAGATCTCAGAAGGACTCAGTGGTGGAATCTAAGCCCTTTCATGACTAAGATTACTACAATAATGGACTCTACTAATGTGAAGACTATAAGATTCCAGAGTGATGTCAAATAACATTCCAGCACATATGAAGCATTTAATTCTTGAAGGAAGTAACTGCGCTACTTAAATGTCTGCTACCCTTTACTGTGGCAGAAAAGGAGGAATGCTGGTGTCTTCACATAAACTACCCCAAGTGCCATTAATTGCCAATTCACACAATGTAACCAAATGATCCTATTCCTCTGAAGAGTCAAGTATGACTCTGAGGAGGCCACTTCTTAGGGAAGCTTTGTGATCCTGAGTAATAGCTTTTAAGTCTATGATTTAGAACAGACATGTTGTACCTTGGCAACTTTAAGACTTGTGGACTTCAACTCCCAAAATTCCACAGTCAGCTTGAATTGCAGTCCACAAGTTTTAAAGGTCTCCAAGGTTGGACACCCCTGATTTAGAATCTTCTGTCCAAGTACTGGTGGTAATTATATCAATTATCATGTTTTTATGTTTTCCTAAATTTTAATCAATTTTTCCCAAGTTCCCTGAATATCCAAGAATAAAGATTAAATTCATATATAAATCAAGTAAATTTGGTGTCACATTTACAGATTTAGGAATAACTACATGCAAAATGAAGGAGCGTGCATGTGAGAGAATGAACTGAGAGTCTTGTTGAAGAAGGAATGAAGAAATACTTTTAGTGTTTTGGACTGCCCTTGTGAAGAAGCAAACACCCTGCAGTTTGAAAAGCAGATGGCTTCATTTACAGCCTGAATAGCTGAAAGAAAAATATGTTGAGTAGTTGAGTACGAATGCCTCTTCTTTGGATACTCGCCAGCATCATTTTATCAAAAGAGCTTAACAATGGTCTAATTGTTCAAAGTCAAATACTCATCTTAAGAATCTGCTTGATATTGAGGAACCACAAATTAAGACTTACTTTCCACCACTTAGTTTCCAAGAAGTTGAGTGCAGGTATTTTGCAAATTGAGAAGACAGCAAAATGAACATATGCCAAAATCAAAGAGAAAATATACCTTGTCTTGGAGAAACAGGATTTAACAAATAATGCTTGTGTGATATCACAAAAGTTTATTTTTAATGAAAAAAATACTGAAAAGTGTGCCAGTGTCCATAGCTCCATTGAAATAGTACAAAGGTATGACATATGTCATCTGAGGAATAAAGTCTTAACACTGTAGAAAATAAATGTGATTTTTTTTTTAGTGTTCCTCTGCTTCAAAGAAAACAAAAGGGAAAAAACTGTAGAAAACTAACATTTTTAATACATTGGAGAAAACAAATAGTAAGAGGTAATAATAAATTATTGTTACAATATTTCCAAAGGACTGCTTGCCAGTTTAGTACATGGAATGAGTTGTGTTATACCCTTTGTATCTGCCACTTACATGATGGAGTTTCAATGCAATCGAGGGCAACGGTACCCATTTGCTTCTTAATTTAACCCATACAAAGGACACAGAACATGGCTCTTTTAGATCTGCAGGCATTTCTCTTAAATGAAAACAAATTCCATTGTAACAGATTAACCTCTGTATTTAAAAAAAAAAGCAGCTACTCTTAAACAGATATGTTAATCTGCAAAGATGTTATTCTACATGGATGCTAAAACAACTACTGCTGGCTTGTTTGAAAGCTGGAAGGGTGGGAGCTGAGAATGATCTTTCAAGAAGGCCTCAATTAGCACAGAAATGGATATGTGCATTGAAGGACAAATAACCTCGGAAGGAAGGAAATCAGACATGCATTTAAACTGAAACCACCATGCCTTAAAAACAGATGTTGTCTGACTGTTTTTGTGCCAATTGTCATGTTTCATCCTTTCTCCCCTTCCCACTCCTCCCTAATTTCTGCCCTATCCCTAATCAAACAGGATCTAAGTGGGGCTTGATGTTATCCTCCCCTTGGTCCTGCTTGTACATGAAGGTAAGAAGGAAGAGAGCGACGTCCATTGATGACCAGTAAGCTGTATGCGATGTAACGGCAGACCAGTACCTGCTTTCCACCAGGCCTTCCCTGAGCTCAAAGTCGATCCTGTGGTCCAGCTCAACTAGGCAAGAAACAAAATCATTACTGCACAAGAACTGTCCTCTTGTCCTTTGCTGCATTTTTTATTCTTCACATCTACCTAACATTTGAGCGGGGGGGGGGGAAGCAGCACTATTAAGTGGCACCCTTCATCTCCTAAAGTTGCTAAATTAGATACAGATATCAAAAATCACCCCCCAACCACATAACAGAATGGAAATTATGAGGCTCGGCAGCAGTGCCACTAAAAAGTAGTTTCCAGCCAAAATATTATAAGCTACATATCAGCCAAAGAAGCTATGCTAGTTGTCCCTGAATAAAAAAAAACAACGGTCTGCATAATAAGAGCAATTGAAGAACAGGGAAATATCAGTAAAACTGAAAACTGAAGCAGCAGCAAGGATTGTCTCATAAGAGCAAGAGCTAAAAACTGGAGAGTGAGATATTTAGGGCTTAGATATTACTTTGCTTTCTAACTTGTAGGGCCAGAACTTCTAGAATTAAATGAACTGGAATTCAATTCTACACTGAAGCTTGTCATGATCCCTTCTCTTGTCAACTCATAAGGCTTGCTCACTGCTAATCAAAATCCTGCTTGCAGATCAGGAGGAAGCAGTTCTTAGATCAGTGGTCCCCAACTTTTAGGGAGGGAGGGATGGTGCTACCTAGATCCTGCGCATGCACAGATGAAGCATCGCTCACTTGTGTGGTTCCTAGTGGGCCAATACCAGTCTACAGACCAGGGTTTGGTGATCCCTGCCCTAGAGAGAAAGGTGAAAACATAATTAGCAAAGTAAAGAACCAAATCTACTTACTTGTTGGATCTAGGAAGCCAGAACTGCTGTGTGGAAAAGTCTGAGTCCCGACTGATGTTTGACTCAAAACTGGCTTCTTGTCCTCCGCTTCTGTTCCTTCTTTTCCTGGCTCAGGCACTTGTGAGGTGGGCAGATTGGAACGTCCAAATCTCGAGAACAGCATCCCTCCGAGGCCTTTCCCAATGCTAGCTGCCCCTGTTCAATTAGCACAATAAAACAAGTCATGTTATTCTGCAGCCACAGCACTCCAGGATTAGTGACAGGTTATGGTAAGACCACAACTGCTCCCTGTTACAGAAATCACAAGGTTTTCTCTACATGCCACTTCAAGTATAACTGACCAGTGTCCATATTTCATGACTATTTTTTCACAGTCTGATTGTAACACTCAGTGGCTGTGTAACTGCTTTTTTTGTCCATTGCCACCCCAGAGCTTTCCTTCATCATGCGTATAGAAGTATTTGACTAAAATAGTGCCACTGAAACTGCAGTTATTCACCCTTAAGGACTATAACACTGAGTTTTTTCTTTTGTGTCTGCTGCCCCCATGCGGTAGTTTTACCTGAAACTACTAGTGTCATTCTCAGATACTGTATTCCAGGGTCACTATTTCATTAAAAATGCATCAATTGGAACTGTCTGCTACACCTATTAATGCCCATGTATTAGCAAGTAATCAGTGGAACAACCTGCCTCCAGAAGCGGTGAATGCTCCAACACTGGAAGTTTTTAAGAAGAGACTGGACAGCCATTTGTCTGAAATGGTATAGGGTTTCCTGCCTGAGCAGGGGGTTGGACTAGATGACCTTCAAGGTCCCTTCCAACTTGACTATTTAACTATTATTATTATAATAAGAATAATAAAGTTGGAAGGGACTTTGGAGGTCTTCTAGTCCAACCCCCTGCTCAGGCAGGAAACCCTATACCATTTCAGACAAATGGTTGTCCAGTCTCTTCTTTAAAACTTCCAGTGTTGGAGCATTCATCGCTTCTGGAGGCAGGTTGTTCCACTGATTACTTGCTAATACATGGACATTAATAGGTGCAGCAGACATATTATACAACCCATTCACAACCAAGTTGTTACTTATTTATTTGGGGTGGGATCCAGGCTTTATGACAGAGTTGTGCTAATATGGAAAAGAGTCCCATCCTCAACCCAAGGGTTCTTTCCTTGATTAGTTTCCATCCATTGCTTCTTGCTCTGTCTTCAGGTGTTTTGGAGAATAGATTGACCCCCTTTTCTCTTCTCAGATATTGGAAGACTGCTATCATGTCACCCTTAGTCTTTCTCTTTGTTAGACTAGACATACCCAGTTCCTGCAACTGTTCTTTCATGTGTTTTAGCCTCTAGTCCCCCAATCATCTTTGTTGCTCTTCTCTGCGCTCCTTCTAGAGTCTCAACATTTTTTTATACCATGGCGACCAAAACTGGGTGCATATAATAAATCCTTTCCTCCACTTAGTGGAATCATGAAATGATGTGAAACTGAGCTGCGTAAGACTCATCTATGGGACAGTGCTTTTAGCCCAGTGTTTCTCAACCTTGACAATTTTAAGGCATGTGGACTTCAACTCCCAGAATTCCACAGCCAGCAATGCTGGCTGTGGAATTCTGGGAGTTGAAGTCCACATGCCTTAAAATTGTCAAGGTTGAGAAACACTGTTAGCCCAAATGATTAAAAAGTGCTATCCACTAGCCCACAGAGCAACGTTTCAAATTTCAATATTCTATATAGGATTATGAACTCTTGAAGAAAGAGTGTGTCTGAAATGTAATACAGGTAGTCTTCATTTAGCAACCACTATTGGGACCAGAACCTGGTCATTATGCGAAGTGGTTGCTAAGTGAAACTGCGCTTATCATCTTACTACAGCTTTCCTTTGCTTTACAGATGTGAAAAGGTCATGAATGTGAGGACTGTGAATGGTTGCTGTACAAGGCAGTCACTAAATGAGGATTAACCAAACATTATGATTAAACATTTATGCTTCCTCGCAGCACCATTTATAGGAGCACATTTCTTCTGTCATATTTTCATTTTTTATTTAATATATATCTTTTTTAAAAAGCAAAAATATCAAAGAAAACCATACCAGGAAATTTAAATTATCAGTATCTTGTGCTTATGCTGCCTCTATTATTTCTGTGCAGTAGATTAATCTGAGATATAGTGATTGACGCAATGTCACTATAAGCCTCATGACTCCAGGAATTCTATTTTTTAGAGCGGAGGGTTTTAAAACTATTTCACCCAATTACCCCTTTTCCTGATCTCAGAAAAATGTCATTACTTCATAAAAACAAACAACAAAAGAACCCAAAAGATCCTGCTCTTCACAGCAGCAGTCTGAAACTGGATTTTGAATCATAAATAAGCAATTACATATTGTCCATTACCTCCAGGATAATGCCTACATTCTCCTCAATGTAAGAACCACTGCTTTAGAGGAAGACAAACACATCAACAAAGAAAGGTTTAATTTAGCATATAGTTACCCAATATGCTTGCTTTGCCTATATTTGTTATGGACTCCCCATAATGCCGCCGAGACATGACAGGGGATGTTGTTGGACTGGGTAATGTTGTGAGAGATTCAGGGTCAGAAACAGAGGTAGATTCTTTTGCTAGATTGAGAAAACTTGGCTTCATGTGTTCGTAAGGTAGTGGATTTGTGGTGTTATACCAATGTATCTGCACAGGAGAAATATTACTGTAGTGCTTCAGAATTAAAGGTTCTAGTCTATAGGCCTGCAAATAGGAAGACAAAGAAAGAGACTGTGAACAAGGAACATTTTAGATATATACATTCTTCATCTGGTCAAATATCTACCCATTTATCACTTAAATGCTTAAGTAATGTTCCTTCTCTTTTCACCTCCATTTAAAAGTTTTAAACAATATGACTGATGCAGATCCAATCTGGGTCAGTCACTGGGACCAGAGGTTTGGTCTTCTGAGTTTTCGGACTTGTGCTGGAGCCCATCCCCAGGGAACCTCTCTATTCCATTCGAGGGATTATTCTACGCATAGTATTTACGTGGTGCCACACACAAGCAGGCACCACATAAATACTATGCATAGAATAGTCCAAAGCATATGTTCCGTTAGGGAGAAGTTCCCTGATGGGCTCCAGCATGAGTTCAAAAAATCAGAAGATTAAACCTCTGGTCCCGAACGGATTCTGCAACATTATCCTGGGAGACATATACAGTATTTGCCTTCATTCGTAATATGACTGATCTAAATATCCTGCTGTCTAGAGAAAAAAAAAGAATTACTGTCCTGCAGCTTCATATGAGCTTTATACAAACAATCATTTTAGCTTATGTTAGAATTGAGAATATTTTAAATTAATTTGTACTACACATTGTTTTAAAATAAGCAATGTATGTTGATCTGGCACATTTGCACAAGGGCAAGAAACATCAGCAATATACATGGAAATAATGAGCAATTTGCTTTGCTAGGTTTTGCTAAGGATACTAGTGCATTAAAGATCAAGTAAGGTTTTGAATAAATTGTTTCCTTTTAACATTTCTAGAACAACCATCCCCCAATTATGAAAAGAAAAATGCAAGAATTGATGCTTTGATTTTCTACTAGTATAATACATCTAGTTCATGTAGTTGATGTTTCTAATGTTTAGACATTTCTTCGTATTTTCTTTCATATTTGAGTTATTGGGAGTAGGCGGCTATAAATTTAATAAATATATAACCACATGACCAAGAAAAGAAAAGAAAAGAAAAGAAAAGAAAAGAAAAGAAAAGAAGAAAGTGAGACCCTGAAGAAAGACTGAAGGCCAAGACCCACATTGTGTACTAGAACAATAGTCTTACTATGGAAGTCCTTTTGCAGAACTTAATTTCAAAAGGCTATTCTTTTGTGTGACTGAATTCATTAAGGAAAATGTTTCTGCCAAGTTCAACTAGAAGTGGCAATTGCTTGGTAGCCTGTGATAACCAACTTCAAAAAAAAAAAAAAAGCTTATAAATGTGTGACTTATCCTTGAACATTATCTTCAAGTTGATCAACTCTGAATTCATCTGTAATGGGGCCATCAAAAATGGTCATCGTCCAGTTTACCAAATGCTTTACTACAGTCTAAGTATACTTCATCCATAACATTCTCTTGGCCTACTAGTCTAGTTATTTTGTAATGTAAAAATGTAATACAATTTGTTTGGCACAGCCTATGTTTAACAAATAATACTGGGTTCTAGTAATCACTCTGTTTCTTTCTAAATGCTTGCAAACTCACTACTTGATCAACCTTTCTTAAATTTTCCCAGATATTAAGGTGTCAAGCTCATTGGGCTGTGTTCTGGGCCACTTTTTTCACTTTTCATAAAACTGCAACAACGTTATCTCTTCTCCAGTCTTCTGGAACTTTTGTGGTTCTGAAATGGGACAGAAGAGACAGCGGTTTCTTTAGCACCCTGGGATGTAATCCATCCAGGCAATTAGACTTGAATTTATTCAAAGCAGCTAAGTGTTCTATCACAAATTCCTGGCCTATTTTGACCTGGAAGTCTCTTCTGCCCCATTTCTGAAGCTGAACCATTTTTCTTTTTGTGAAAAGACAGATGCAAAATAAGAATTAAGCAGTTCAGCCTTCTCCAAGCAGCAGACTGACCATTTCCTTCACATTCTTCCTCTTCTGCATATACCCCAAAGAGCATTTTTTAAAAAAGGGTTTAATTGTAACATTCAGTTCATTCTAAGCCTTAGCCTTTCTAAAAATCGTAAAATAAGTTTTAAGGATTTGAACTATTTTTCTCATTTTCTGCTTTTTTATGATCCCCTCTTTCCATGTTTAAATTCCATGTTTTGTTTCTCTATTTCTCAGAAAGTTCTTTATGCCACCATACTGGTCTCATTAGCTGTTTCCTATTTTTCTTTCTCTTTGGTATTGTGTTTGATCCTTAATTACCTCATTTTTCAGAATTTCCCAACCGTCTTGAATTGTTTTTCCCTTCAGGACTTCCATCCATGGAATCCTTCAATTTATTTCCTTACAAAAAAATCCTGATGTACTATGGCCTAATAAACTTCGCTGCCATTTTAATCAAAATTTTGCTATCTGAGCGGCTACCTCATCTGGCTCCATGATAGCTGCCTCTGTTCTGTGAAAGCTTGCTACTATACTAACACTCACCACTGGATCTGTTGGATGAAAAATGTTTAGCAACCGGTTACAAATTTTTCTGGGTAGAATGTGATCTTGAGTTCCACTGTTTCCTGGACGGATGCCACGCAAGGCCAAAAACACTGCTAATGGAGATCCCATACAGAAGAAATTGTCCACCTATGGAAACATTTCATTTGATATTAACAGGCAGAGTAATAGGCAGCTGGTCTAGCACATAGCAGGAAACTTTGAGGTAAGGAAGAAGAGCTGTGATCTCATTGCCTTGAGAAACAATACAAATTGAGGAAAGCCACAGTTTAATAATGAATTGATAATCTTTTTGCATTGTATGATAACCAAAGAAAGCTATGTTACAAAAATACTATAGCAGTGTTTTTGGTTTCCTGAGAACATTTCAACTAAAAGAAATATTTCATGAAAGGTTGGGGGAACCTGGGTGCTTAAAAACAATTCTTCAGAATATTCCCAAAGCAGAACAGAAATCTGTTTTGCTGTGCCAATATTAAGAAGGTTGCAGCCATTACTTAACTGCAACTTAGGAAAGCTGGTTTTTTTTTCCTCTAACAAAAAGTTCAAGGAAGATATAGAGATATGAGGGAAGGGCCATGGGAAACAGGGAGTGGAGCCACAGCTAGGGGACAATCAGATATGTTATATGCCTGCACGTGGGGTCCCAAACATTTAAGGACCGTTTCCTGGTTATATTGGTAGTTATAGTTATAATTTTTTGCAGCTGATAGATAGAAACATACATTTATTTATTTATGTGTCGTGTTTGCATTTGGTTCTAACCAGTGCTTTTTTTTGTAAAAAAACAAACAAACAAAGGTGCTGGAACTCACACATGTCATACAACCCGCCTTGCCTACCCTACAAGGTTCCATCCAAAAAAGGTGCCAGAACTCCATTCTGGGCGTTCTATGACAAAAAAAGCCCTGGTTCTAACTGAACTTATGATTGTTACAGTCCAGAGTCACTTGTCTGAGATGGGTGGCTATAGAAACTGAATAAATAAACAAATAAGAGGCAGCTTAATCAGCAGCAGGAATGTGGGTGTGGCAAACATCCCAAAAGGGACCCTCCCTAATTTCTTGGGTTCTAAAGGCAACTGGGGAGCAATTACTTTCAAACTTGCAAGATTCTGTTGTTGAAACCTTAAAGTAGAACTCTGGCTCATCTGGGTGTGCTTTCTGTCCGGGTTACCATGCAAGGCTGCCAGAAGATGAACAACAAATATGTCTTAACATTTTTAATATCCAAGATCCTAGCGAATCCTACATGCCAGGAT
>NW_015386929.1:149829-152833 GCF_001527695.2 Protobothrops mucrosquamatus | reverse complement strand
ATAACGATTGAAGATCTTTTAAAAAGTCCAATACCAAACATAATTATTGTACAGTAATTTCTCATAAAATTAAACTACAGTTATTAAGCTGTGTTCAATATCAGAGATGTGACTTCTTCAAAACAATCTGATCACAACTTGCAGATATACTGATTAGTTGATGGTAATAGATGCCAGCTTCCTATTATGCTCATATTCCTTTGTATAAACTGCTTTTAAAAATGATTTTTTAAAAAACATATGAACTGCTAGTTGGATTGAGGTGACAAGGGAGAACAAAATTGGGAAGAAAAAGGTAAATTCACACTATTTTTGGTGGTGTATCTTTTAATGTTGCAGAGACAAAAAGGCTTGAGGCAAAAATACTATTCAAATTTGTACAGCTTCTCTTCCACTGGGAGTGCATATACTGAAAACAATTCATGATGTACAGCCAAGACCAGCTAAGTGATGTTTGATAGCCTGACTCAGGTCAACAGGTGCCACGCCCTTCACTCCTTGGTTATTTCCTCCTAGCCTCTGTTATATAATAAGAACAATAGTGCCTTTTCTGTTTGAAAATAATCCATTTCCTGGTAATATTTGAATTAAGAAATTTTGTGTATGGAAAGTGTATTTGTAGATCTATCTAAATTGAAAGTAGAATTGGTAAAAAAAAATTGATCAGCTTGTTAAAAGTCACTTATCAGAAAGAAAAAAAACATTCCTTATCTATTCATACCTTGAATTTTAAGGCAGGTGTTTCGGCTACAGTTGATGTCTTTAGTCCATGCAATCTATCTTCTATCTCCCTCAACCTAGGAGAAAATTAACACTGGCATGAACGCTTTTAATTAGAACACCCTGTCCATTTTATTTAAATCTGTTATTTTTCATATATGTGGCAGCAGTAGAAGAGAAGAGATTTTATTTAGAACAGTGGAGAGAAAAAATCATTATTCTCCCCATGGTCCATCTGGCCCATCCCCTAGTGAAGAACTGAATGATTATTAAGAAATGTCCCTGACCTTCCTAAAAGGCCTTTATGTAGACTGAAGCCCTCTAAGTGCTGCATGCATCATTACATTACTTCTGCCAGTGAAGCCTAAAAGTAAAAAAAAACATGGATAGAAATGGCCTTCAATAGTTATTTTACTAAGGCACAGCTGAACTAAGATCTGCCTATGTATCAAACCTCTCCTATTTTCTCAAAATGGTGCTGAATCTACTCATGCATTTTCTTCATGCCACAGATCTCTTTAGTAATTCAAGGATATTTTCTTACTGTTTCTTGGTTAAGTAAAACTCTTCTAGCAAACGCTGCTCCTCATAGGTCATCCAAGAGTGCTCCAGAACATCATATTCCTTCTCAAGTAACTGTTCATAGAGCCTGACTGGATTCCATCCTGTCATGATATCATACGTAATCACACAACCTAAGGAATGTGATACAATAGACACCTTTCCTTCTTTTTTTGTAAATTCTGGATTCCGGGAACAGAAAAGTGTGTACAAACGATTCATCTCTTGCTGAAGGCCTTTTACCAGCTGTGTTAAAAGTGTCGGGAAAAGAAACAGAGAGAGAGGGGAAAAAAATCATTTAAAACTATTCTGCATATTGTTAGGTTCTACATTCCTGCAAATTTTATGGCCAATCAGATGGTCAGAAAAATCTATGTAGAGCAACCAGTTATAGCCTCCACATTTAATGGAATAGTAGCTTTTAAATGTATCATTTAAGTGAACAAAGAGCAAAGTCTTCTAAAAAGCTAAAACATAAAGATTCCTACTTAAATTATCACGCTTGCATCTTAACCCCTTAAAATGCCAACTATCCATATAAATAAAAACGTAAATGTTCGTTTGTTCAAAATCCTAAATCTCCGAAAGTTCAACGATTGCTTTGAAATTTTGACACGTTGCATTCGAATACGCGCGTGTTTTTATATACCTATATTATATAGATGTCACACCTGTGACAGGTAAAAACATGTTTTTGAAAAACAGCGTCATCTGTTGGACGTAAAGGCAACACAAACGTGCGCTTTCTCTTTTCTTTCTTTTTCATTTAACCAGACTGAGCCACAGCAACGGGTGGCCGGGTACAGCTAGTTTAACAATATGTATTAATCACAAGCAACATGTCTCCAGGTAGAAGATACTGAGGCTATTTAGATGATTAACAAATTAGAACAGATTGAGACAAAGTAATTTGCAACAGAGGATTAAAATAAACTTTGTGGAACATCTGCTTGGAGGCATCAAGGATCATCAAGTTTTCTACTTTGATGTAATCAGATCAAGCGGCACAAATATGTAAAGGAATATCTCAGGTAGCAGCTAAAGGGTTGGGCTAGAAATTTGCATGCCATTTTAGTTCTCTTAGGAATGAAAGCTAGCTAAGTGACTCTGGGCCAGACACTCACTCTTAGCCCAACACATCTCACAGGATTGTTGTTGGGAACATAGGAGGTAGCAACATTGAATTGTCCCAACATAAAGATGGGATAAACATTTAATAAATAAGTAAATAAGCCCCATCTCAGAAGGTCAGAACAATTAGCTCTTTAGCAAGCATATTTATGATCTGTTTCTGTTGAGCGGTGCAGTCCATTTGAAAAAAAAAATAGTTTTTTAATGCATAAGTTCCACGCGTGGGGGAGGGGGACCTGAAATATGATTTGTGATATGAGATAAAATAAATGGCCTGGCTATGAAAAAAGAGAAAAATTGCAAAATGAGAAAAAGATAGTAGTGACTTTTTGTAATATACAGTAGTATACTTAATTTGTTAGAAGTCGATACTGAAATATTTATTTGGTGTATCAGGTCGGAACTGCTGGCCCTGCGCGATTCCCCCCTCGCGCAGGTACGGCCCAGCATAATCCTGAGGGCCGTCCTCAATGACGGGGTATGGAACCCCCAGAGGCGCGCAGCAAAAAAAGAACTGAAGAGGAGGAAATTGAGAACTTTTTTAGCGGGTTGTTTTAACAAATTTTTAGGGGGTACGGGGAGGGCCGGGGGG
>NW_015386929.1:115676-147212 GCF_001527695.2 Protobothrops mucrosquamatus | reverse complement strand
GGACTGGCCTAGGGGTATTTTAAAGGGGTTTTAAATTAAATTTTTAGTAGGAGCAGCCAAATCTGAATAGTTATTTTTAAATCTTTTTAAATTTTGTATTGTACTGTACTATTGTTTTAAACTGGCTGTAAGCCGCCCTGAGTCCTCCGGGAGAAGGGCGGGGTATAAATTTAATAAAATCAAAATCAAAATCAAATCAGAAGAATCTGACCTGCTTTCGACCTTCTTCCTATTATGGAAATTTCTTATTACAATGTTAGCCTGACCCTTTCTAACTAAGTAAACTTCAGATGTGTGGCTGACCCTGCCTAGTTTTTGCTTTCTGACTCTATCGTACCTTTTAAAGATTTTTCTCCTTTTTCATAGCATGACCACCAAAAGTTGTACACCTCTTCACTATATAAATATTTATTCTATTTATCATACCAAGACTATCCTGGATGCTAGAATCCATCTTTTGTTTATTATTTTATTATTCTTCAAAAAATAGTTTCCTTTTTAAATTTTAAAATGTCTACTGACACTATACTATCTGACTGTTTTGGTTTTTTTTATGTAGCTTACAGAGCACATTTCTCTCTCACTCCTACAATCAAATTTTTCATCCCAGTTGCTGGATTACCTTCTTAAACCACTGAACATTTTTTGAACTATTTAGGAAAATCTCTTAAATCGATGGTTATCCTTTCATCCAATGCATAGTTAATTTCATTTGGAACTGAAGGAAATAGCATATGCAAAAATAGCATATGCAAAAATATTAAAGGGGATTTATCTCTTCCTACCGTAGAAATATTTCCTACTTCTACACTGCAGCTTTTTGCTGCAGCTAACAACTGATTCTTTGTAAGATAAACACTGATCTCATTATTTGCAAACTGCTCCTTGGTCCACTTCCTGGTCCATGCCTACTAATTAAATAAGCAATCCAACACACTCAAACAGCAATGGAACTATTGTGCTTATACTGTGTGAGAAAATTATCAGTGAGAATTCCATTAGAAAAACCATGGAATTATTTTTGTAAAGGATAATTAAAGTTGCATTTTTATATAAAGTTGGATTATTACAGAAGTTGTAGAGGATAATTAAAGTTGGGTTTAATTCCATATTCAGTCATCAAAGCATACAAAATATCCTGCTGAATCTGGCTAAAGTATAGTGTGAAGGCAAGAAACGTTCCCACTGATGTTTTTTGTTGAAACAATATTTCATGCCACTTCTAATCTTGGAATAAGGTAGCTACTGATAGATTTATTTGTTATAGATATATCTAAATCCCTTCCAAGTCAAACTAGTTATCATTACTGCATCTGTGATACTTACTGTAATTCCATAATTTCATGGCATATTGGGTATTTAAAACTACATCTGCAATAACACAACAGCCTAAGACAGTGATGGCAAACCTTTTAGAGACTGAGTGCCCAAACCCCCCCGCCCCCACTCCAACCCTTCCTGCTCCGCCCCTGCCCGCCCACAGGGCCATGCACTGCCTCAATGGCCCACTGTAGCAGATCACCCAGGCAGCCCTGCAGCGCCATGGCAGCCACGCCCTCCGCCCACACCCCGCAGCAGCATCTGCACGCTATGGAGCACGAGGGCGGAGTCTTGTCCCTGCTGCCGGCTATGTCCTTGACTGCGCTCCTCCATGCAGGCTACGCTGGGGGGCGACTCTCCTCCAGGGGGCTTCTGAAGAAGAGGGGGTCACAGGGGGAGACGGGGCTGGGGCAATGGTGCGCGTGCCCACAGAGAGGGCTCCGAGTGCCCCCTCCGGCATGCGTGCCATAGGTTCGCCACCACTGGCCTAAGACAAACAATTTTCAGCCTCATCTAGCTCACAAGTCGCTGCAAATAAAACGTGTTGACTTAGTTATATATTTGATAACCTGTGTAGCCATCACATTATAAGAATGGACTATAAAAATTTACCAGAAATAACCATGATTAATTGCACATTCTCCCCAATGCTGACAAAAAAAGTGAGGAGATTTATTTAATGGATCCACTCCACAAATCACATGTGCTCTGAATCAAGTCTGTATTGGGCTACTCAATTGCTTCACTGCGCAGCTGGACTGTAGACACTCAAAAAGGATGACATATTTAATTATTATTACATCCCACTATCACAGCATAACTTACCATACTTCTCCCTTGCCTCTTGGTTGGTAAATGGGGGACTATGAGCTGATACTTGTAAGGTCAGGTTTAGCAATCATGGGCATCAAATTATTTTCAACATCCCAACTGATGTTATCATTATATCTTTTGGCACACACTGTCTGAAAAAGTTACTGACCCTACGCAATCACACAGTTTGTGATTTGACTGTAGGACTCCTAACTGCAGTGTCAACGCTGCTAACGTCGGATGTTCTTGCTTTTGACAACAGATGAAAAAGCAGCCATTTTCTCTTTTCCCTTTTTCTTGCTTTTAGAGTTAGTTGGTGCAAGGAGGGGGGATTGGGATGCGAGCTCAGTTAGCAATAATAATAACAACTCTGCCGTGGGAACTCAAAGACAAATTGGGTCCAGAGCTGATAACGTTTTGGCGGGCTGGAGAGCTGGGGAGAAAGCCCGCGCTATAAGCTTATTGGGGAATGTGCTTTATGACAGGTTATTGAGGGAGGGGAATTTAGTTTTGGGTTCAACTACGTAGTGCCAATACTTTGTTTCCCGAATAAAAGACTCTTTAAGGAAAACAATGCCTCAAAGTTCTTTTGAAGGGTTTCATCTGTCGGAACCATGACACGCAGAGCCCTAACATGTGGGAAATATGAGGTCTCAGATAAAGAAGCGATGAATGTGGAGGTGCTCTATGCAATAGCTTCTTTTCTAGACAACCTCTCTTCTCTTTCTTGTTTGACACTAAGGACTCCCTCTTTTAGAGTGCTTCTATTAACCTGAAGCCTGGTTATCATGAGGCTAAGAACCAAATTAGAGAAACTAGGAGGTCAGTTCTAAACCTTCACTTTTCCTTCTTGATTAGAGAATTCCATTGAATGGTTTGACCCAAGACATCATTTTTATTTATTTATTTCATCTAATTTATACAGCATTTATATCTGTGCAATTATTTCCTGCAGGATTCCCTATCATCTGTACACTCTTTAATATTTCAAATGATATAATCATGCCAATCTGACTGAAAGACAATCTTTCCTGACATTTTATTTGAATTTCTCTCACTACTGCTTTTGCCACCCAATACTCAGTTGTCATTTAGTTCACCCATATTCAAAATAAAAATTTGAAAAATGTGACATACAGAACATATGTCCTTTTATTAACTGAAGAGTATGGTAAGAGGATTGTGCCTGGTTTTTAAATAAAACAGAGGACGAGCAGTTATTTTGTTCCTATGTAATGGAACTTCACACTGGCCAGACTCTCCTTTAAGGTAATAGAGAAACTGAAGTATGTTTAATTGAAAAGGTTTTTGCTAGCCCATTATTTGTCCACACTTAAAAAAAAACAGCTAACAACACACATACCTCATCTCTATAGAGGGGACTTGTGTAATACATTATGTCCATTGCACTACTGTTAAGTAAATCCCTTAGTCCACGAACTTTATCTGGAGTAATAGAGTCAACAGTGTCTAAAATGAAAAAAAAGGAGAACCAGATAAAGGTGTGATAAAATCTTAAATAGTTCAAAATCAACAATTCAAAACATCTAAATCCATAACTATGGAAAATAATAATAATCATCATTAAAAAAACATAATAATCATAATAAGAGTTGGAAGGGACCTTGGAGGTCTTCTAGTCTAACCTCCTGTTCAGGCAGGGAACCTTATACCATTTCAGACAAATGGCTGTCCAGTCTCTTCTTTAAAACTTCCAGTGTTGGAGCATTCACCGCTTCTGGAGGCAGGTTGTTCCACTGGTTAATTGTTCTAACTGTCAGGAAGTTTCTCCTTTATTCTAGGTTGCTTCTCTCTCTGATTAGTTTCCATCCATTGCTTCTTGTCCTGCCTTCAGGCGCCTTGGAGAATACCTTGACTCCCTCTTCTTTGTGGCAGCCCCTGAGATATTGAAACACTGCTATCATGTCCCCCCTCGTCCTACTCTTCATTAAACTAGACATACCCAATTCCAGCAACCGTTCTTTATGTTTTAGCCTCCAGTCCCCTAATCATCTTTGTTGCTCTTCTCTGCATTCTTTCTAGAGTCTCAACAGCTTTTTTACATCGTAAAAAGATCAAAACTGGATGCAGTATTCTAAGTGTGGTCTTACCAAGGCATTATAAAGTGGTATTAACACTTCACATGATCTTGATTCTATCCCTCTGTTAATGCAGCCTAGCACTGTGTTGGCTTTTTTGGCAGCTGCAGCACACTGCTGGCTCATATTTAAGGGATTGTCCACTACGACTCTGAGATTCCTCTCATGGTTACTAATATTGAGTGAGATACCACCTATACTGTACCTGTGTATTTGATTTTTCTTGCCTAAATGTAGAACCTTACTTTTTTCACCACTGAATTTCATTTTGTTAGATAGCACCCAATGTTCAAGTCTGTCAAGATCCTTCTGTATCTTAAGCCTGTCTTCTGGAGTGTTGGCTATTCCTGCCAGTTGTCTGCAAATTTGATGAGTTCCCCCTCTATCTCCTCATCCAAATCATTGATGAAGATGTTGAAGAGCACTGGGCCCAGAACAGAGTCCTGGGGCACCCCACTACACACTTCCCTCCATGTAGAGGCAGTTCCATTGAGGACCACATGCTGAGTATGGCTAGTCAGCCAGCTATGAATGCATCTGGTGGTGATGCTGTCTAACCCACATTTTTCTATCTTATCAAGTAGTAGGTTGTGGTCTACTTTATCAAATGCCTTACTGAAGTCCAAGTAAATTATATCCACAGCATTCCTTTGGTCCACTAATTTTGTCACTTGGTCAAAGAATGCAATATGTCTGGCATGATTTATTTTTGACAAACCCATGTTGGCTTTTGGTAATGACTTCGTTTGCCTCTAGGTGTTTGCTGATTCGTTGCTTGATTATCTTTTCCAGAATCTGTATTTTCCTGGATCCATTTTTTTCTTTTTTGAAGATGGGAACTACATCAGCTGTTTTCCAGTCTTCTGGAAATTGCTCAAGTGCTGTGATAATTTGCTAGTTCATCACTACCAATATTTTCCTTTTATATCAGTTTAGGGAGCTGAAGGATGTTTGGGATTAAATTTAGAGCCAACTGTTCCAAAAACAACCCTATATTAAAGTGAGCAGATAGTATCCAGAAACATTTACAATATGGATCACTGAACAAGAAAAATTCAGTGCTAGAAGAAATATAAAAATGCTACATTCCAAGTATCACCAATGTCATCAGATTTAAAAAAGAGAAAGAAATACCTCCATCAAGTGTAAGTTTAGATCGCCATTCCACTGGCAAGAATTCAACATGTGTTGCAAGGTTGCTAAAATATTTGTCTTCAATTTTTCTTGCAGTTTCCCGCATCCTAGAACATTAAAAGGAAACAAACAAATGTTAGATTGAAAAATGAGTACTTCCATGAATAACAATAATATGCAAAGCAGACATTTATAGGAAATGATCTTGCCTAAAGCTACCCAACAAAGGATATTCTTGGGATCTGGTTATCTTAAGAACCACCTTTCTCCTATTTCTGCTTGACTAGAAAATTCTGGTAAAGTCAACATACTCCAGGTCCCAGCTGTAAAGCTCCATCATCTTGCAGGACCCAGGAGATGCACCTTCTTTATATCTCTCCTGTGGAATAGCAATCTTCCTCAGATCTGCATAGCCCTAAGCCTGTTGTGCTTTCGCAAATCTGTAAAAATCTGGCTTTTTCAGCAGCTCCTGGGAGAAAGTGAGGTGATTTGTTCTATGATAGTACATTTTGGTGTTCAATTATGATTTTGTTTAAATCCCTGGTAAATTGCATTTATTATTGTTTGCTTTTTCTTATTTTTATGCCACTATTTTTAACCTTCATATTGTGCAACCTGTGCCTCACTGGGGTCATTGTTTCAGTAACATTTTGTTACCTAAACAGGGAAACAGAATGACTATGGGTGGGTAAAAAAGTTGTGGGAGTGAGAGCTCCTTCCTTCCTTCCTTCCTTCCCTTCCTTCCTTCCTCTCTTTCTTTCTCTCTCTCTCTCTCCTACTCTCCCTCTCCTTCCCCAACCTCTTATCAAAGTCTGATTTAATTTCACTTCTGAGAAGCAAAGATTTTTGCAGTATTCAAAGGTCTAGATCAGAGCAAAACACTGCTCAACTTTCTAAACTGGATGTAAAAACTCCATCATGTTTATCTGATAAATTAAAAAAATCAGTACTATAAAAGCATCTAACATAAACTGTAAGACATTGCAATTTAAAATCAGTACAAAAACATATTTTGTAGTCTAATTAAATAGCACATACAATTCCTTAAACAGCTCTTATGTAGACTTAAGCAAAATTAACATATTTATATGTTGCAGCATTCTTCCCATTTTCTGATGTAAATTAAAAATACAGGTTGCAAAAAACAAATGAAGAACTTACATGGCAGTATTCCTTATAATCCTTCCTTGCTCTATTTTCTGTCCAATGCCATGCACAACAAATACAATGTGAGTTGTTGGAGAAGGCTTGTCTTCTAATGTAGCTTCTTCAACATAGCCTCTATGAAGTCTGGTCCCACTACTTGAAGCTGCAGAATGCAATTGGCATCATTTAATTCTTGAAAAGCCAATTACTTTGTGCAAAACCATCTTTCAAATGCCCAAGTAGAAAAGTTTCTTTAAATGTTTTTTTCCTCATTTGCTTTAAATACATTATATTGCATACTGAAAAATATACATACACAAGATATATATATATAGCAAGATTAACTTTAACTCTGCAATGTTACTACTTCAATAGCAGATATTTGTATGTAATGAAATACTAAGGTTATTAAGACTGAGGAAATCCAAGTTTAAACCATAAGCTCACTAGATAACTTTATGCCAGTTGTTACATTTCTGCCTATTCTACTTAAGAGTTTGTGAAGATAAAATGAAAGGAAAACTCATACAAGACTTTGGATTACAAAGAAAAGAAATATAGTTGCTATGAATAAATAATATTATATATATAAAATACTGTATGTTTCTTTATCTTAGATTTGGGGTAGCCAAAATATCTTAGGCTGGTCAGCTATGTTACAGTTGAAAAACATCCCTTTATCACAAACATTTAGTAAGTTTGGCAGAAACAAAAAAACCATACTTTATCATTTTAGGTTAGAGAGCTAATTTTATTATTTATTGAATTTATATTTTTATTTATTTATTGAATTTATATACCGCCCTATCTCCCTTACGGGACTCAGGGCGGTGAACTACGCCAGGCCGGCCACACGGAATAGATGCGCCTTCAGGGCTCGGCGAAAAAGGCGCAGGTCCGCAACTGTACGTAGGTTGGGGGGTAGGTCATTCCAGAGGGCAGGAGCTGCCACAGAGAATTTTATAGTTGTCTTTCTGAGTAGCATACGTTCATTATTAAGTACAGTTCAGAAAAATAACCAGTTCAGTTTTTCACATTTTTCTCAGAACATACAATATATTCAACAGGGATATTTTGACAATACACACAAAACTCTAATTAGTTTTACCTTTAGAAAAACCTAGCTTCTGAGAAACTGTTCTTGCAATTTTTGAAGTTGTTGCATCACTATACAGATATACCTCATCGACACTGTGCCAATCCACATGATTGCGACTCAGCTTCAAACTATGAACAGCTGTAGCAAAAAAAAAGGCTTTTAATTAAAAAAAATAAAACAGGAACTGCACCTCTTCCGGAACTAGGCATAGCAAAAATACAGGGAGAAAGAAATACAAAAACAAGGGTATCGATACTACATATTAGCATGTTACTCAAATATTAAATTGTGAATAATAAAAACACATTTGTAGCCAGTAATTTCTAAAATGATCCATTTTTTTCTAAAAGCTCAAAAACATGTGGGAATTTTTTTCTTGATCATAGTTAAAGAACCCTTGTCCCTATAAGCTCTATACTCTATTTTCATCACTTGCTTCTGTTTAAGTATTGTAATTTTAACTATTCTTATTTTGATTTTAATAACTTATGAGTTAGCACGGCACTTCCAGCTATGTAATTTTCATCTGGACAGATAAATGAAGAGCGTGTAGAGTATACACTTCCTGGATATAACTGAAGATGAGACTATTCAGTTCACATAAAAATATTCAGCACTTAACTTCTGTGTAGCATGCATTTATTATTTAAAATAGGGAATGTTTGGTCCCTCTGCTGTTCCTTAAATAAATGTTAGCTGCCTGCAGTTCTCAAAAGTCTAATGCCATCATCTAGGAGTTTAAAATATTTATGTACTACTAAAGATTCCCATGATAGAACAAAGACAAACAAGATGACACATCTGTTGAAAAGACAAGATATTCACATGAATAGTTTTTGGAGCAAAAGAAAATTGTGCTTTAAAAGGTACACATTTTTTAGCCATTCTCACATAAATGCTACTAGATGATAAACATAAGATAATACATTATGATGTGGTAAATTAGATGTTATATAAAAAAGCAGCCTGAATCCCACCTGTTTCATTTTTATTCTTTCTAAGGACTAGAGGATTTGGGAGGAGAATATATGAAGTGGCAGAGTATTTTGCTGTTAGTTTCTAAATTCTATATCCAATCTCATTGGATTTTTTAAAAATGCACTTCTTCCTTAAGTACATTTAGCCTACAGAGTAAAAATGTTTGACCTTAAAGACTGAATGTTATGAGTTAAATATTCTAATTTCACTAAGATCAACCAAGGGTTTCCTCAGAGGTGTGGAATTACCCTATAGATCATTAACTCATCAACTCTTACCCTGAGTTGTATAAATAAATGCAGGATACTGTATATACATATAAATGCATAGATATATAAATGTTGCTGATCAACAATAAGATGATTAAGTCCAAACTTAGAAATAGATTTTTCAGAAATTATTTCTGAGGCCAAATATGCACACAGCTCTGGTTTTTTTTTTAATGGTTAAAATAGGTGTAAACAATAGAAAACTGCCAAGGAAAGTATGCAAGAATATCCATTGTTAAAACAAGCCCAAACAGTGATGACTCTTCCCAATGTTATTTTACTGGACCTGTGATAAGCATGAAGCCTGACAAAACTTATGGTTGTTTAAACAGTAATTATTTTCTTATGAGCCCATGGTAAAAAGATAGGAAAAGTATTTTTTCCTACTTATACTTTGAGAATTTTGTTCCTTTCTGAGAATGAGAGCACTGTTTTTATTCAGTTTTTATTCAAAACTCTTATGACAAGTCTAACAAAAAATGCAAATGAGCAAAGAAGAGCAATGGACTTATTTCTATGATACCTAGGGGCAAAACATCTGGCCCAATACCCATTTCTCTTCCTCTTCATTTTTAAAAATCTCTTACATTAATCCACTTCAACATTTTATAAATTATTGTCAGGTTTAATCAAAGCAATTTTATTAAAGTATCCAATTAGCTGAACAGGCATTTAATTATGATCTATATCAATCTTTCACTAAACAACTGTTAAACAAATCATTATCTGGACAGGATTTATTAAAAAAAACCTTGCCCTTTTGTTGAAAGTAGAGGGCATTCCATGGCCAATGTTTATGTTAAGTAAATAACGTACAAAATATTTTGGAATTTTAATTGTTAGTATACTTTGTCAGAGCACCGCCAGCTTCTAAATTTCTTTGTAAGAAATAAAGCACGGGTGGTTTTGTTAAGATCCACAATGTCTCCTTTTTTGTTTTGTTTTGGAATCAGGAAATATCAAAATTGTGCAGAGGGGAAAGCATTTGGTTATCTAAATGCTCTAGAGTGCTACTAGCTACAGTGTAAAGCTTCCTATACAAGGAGAAGATAAGAACACAAATCTGTGATTACTGTACCTTCAGACCACTTGCGTTTAACCCCTGTTGCCTCTGCATTCTCCTTATATCCTCTCCATTTGAACAGAGAATGGAGGGAGAAGGTAGGTAGATAGTTGACAACTAAAAGTAAAAAGACCGAGCTTCAAAGTGAACTTTTGAGAAGGTTCATAATTGGGAATGATAGGGAAGTACCCTAAAAGTTAATGAACACAGAAAACAGAATAAAAATACTATGGATAAATGCTAGCAAAACAGAAAACCAATGATTTTATGGGGAACCAGTTAAATATGTAAATAAATAAATAATTTCCCTTACTTGTTCATTGATACAAGTAAGATTATGTTTAAAGAGCAGAAAAACAACAGATAAGCAATGTAAAAATAAATGGGTTCATCCATCACCTGTGAATTCATAGATATATCACTCAGCAATTTTACTGGGACTATAAAGTGCAACTCTGTAACATAGGCTCAGGATATTAGGTAGCCTAAGGAGATGGCTAAAAACAAGGGAACAAAGTTGGTCGCTTTCCAACTCTTGAAAGAAAGACAGGAAATTCCCAACATGCATTATCTATAACAAGACTTCCATTCCTGAACAGCACTGGAGTTTCCCTGTGGTGGTAAATGCACATCCACTGTGATGCTTTCAATACTCATTTTAAGCTTCCAAGCTATTCAATGAGAATATTGAAAAAAGTGAAACCCCTGAAGATTACTGTGCTGTAGTTTGATGGACTTACCTTACCCCCACAGGTAGATGCCAGTGCTGTTCAGTGTAGGAAGGGACATCACAAGGTGAATGAATGCTGAGGTATCTCACAAGTGGCAAGTTAGGAATGAAGAGGAAGCTGCTGTGCCCCACCTAAGAAACAGGAGAACAATAAGCACCACCAAGGTCAGTTGGCATTCAAACAGGGAGTCAAGCTCACTTGAAAGACAAAACGTGACAATTTAAAAAACTGAGCATAGGTTTGGAAGTCTCTGTTTGAACCCAAAACAAAAACAAAACCTTAAGTAGGTTACTGAGAATTAGATGTGGTGGTGCATTTACTGGACCCGACTGATCTAATCAAGAAAACATAAATTAAGATATTGAATAATGTTGTCCAAACTTCTGAATGGTCAGAGAAGGTAGCTGCAACTAATTAGTAGCACCAAAAGAAAGATTTCTATATACAAGTGACTCCCTCCTATCAGATTGCTCAGTAGTCATTTTCGTAATTTCCAAATGGCAATTATACATTATAATGAAAACTTTAACCACTAATGCTGATCCATTGCTCTCCTTAGAGAGAAATGCTCATTGTATGGCATTTACTCTATCTCATCTCCTTCTAATCAACGACTGCTGATGATATATTATTGTGTATATTTTTCCATTTGCTATGGTTGGCATGATATAGAAAATTTTGTGTAAAATATTATCCTTTAAACAGGGAGGATGGCATCTAAAATCGCTGTAGAAATTTCTGTTCCAGGCCCAGAATAATTAATGCAGAAACAAAAGGGAAGTATTAGAGCGATGAATCTCAGAAGTTCTAAGATAAAATGTTATTGTTAACATTGAATTCCGATTTCCTACCTATTTAACTGTACAATCATGCTGTAAAATTTCTGGTAATTTACCAACTTCCCATTGTCCAAAGTCTGAAAAGACAGCCAAGAAATTAACGAAGCAATTGGAAACCGGAGGGTGAATTGTGCCAAAATATACAACATGATGGGGTGTATGGAAGACTACTTTTCATCTCATTATGGAATCTAGGAGCAAATACAGATGAAACATGTTTTTCTTTGAAATATTTTTTGTCTTGTCTGTTCCCAGAGTCTAACCAGCAAGTAAAGAGAAAAGAAAGTATCTTTGTGTATTTGTGTGTGTGCTTGACCTAGGACAATGGGGGCATCTGGCCGTGGCAGATAAGTGGATGGCCAAAAGACCAGAGATAGTGGAGGGGGAGATAGGCAGGTGGGGGAAGTTTAAGAGAAGACAGAAGAGGCAGCCCTTTACATAACCACGGTTTGGGGTTGGGAGAGACCAAGCTGGGAATCACTTGGATTGGGCTGGGTCCTTGCTAATGACAGATAGGATTTATTTAATGACATCAACATGGACTGCCAAGATTGCCATCACTAAGGAGTGCAATTATGTGAAAGTGCATATTATGATTGCATCACTTAGTAATAGACATTCTGATCCTAATTACTGTATTACCTCTATTATCAATATGCATACTAATACTTACTGTATTTTAAGCTCCTTTCTCCTTTGTTATAGTTCTACTGTGAACCTTTAACCTATCCCAGCTGCTATTTAACATAGAAGATGAGCTTGGGCTAGCTTCAGTTCCATGCAAACAGTTTATGAAAGAACCTCAATACAGTTATTCTAAAATTGAAATAAAGTGATAAGAAAAATGCTACATACAGTTATACCAAACTGTACTATTTATATACTGTAATATGTAGCTTTGCCCTAGATTACACAATAAGCCAAACTAATGCCAAATAATATGAAGGACCTAGGGCTACAAATGCAGTAGCAAAGAGCAGGAAATGGTGTTGGCAGCATTCCCAGCACTGATTAACCATTAACTCTGGGCAAAGAGCATTAAAGCTTACCAGTATCCTTTATGCTGACTGGATTCAATCAGAAAAGGAGGGATAAGATCAAGTGCTTTTCCTATCTTACAATGTAAAAGGTCCCTTGCGATTTTAATAACAAGCAAAAGAAGATTCTTAGGCTGCACTGAAAGAAACATGTGGTATCTTCTATTCCTAGTAGTTTAAGGTTCAGTTTGTACAATAGGTAAAATAATAGATCTACAGGGGAAAAAATAGAACCTATCTCTTGTGTTTCTAGTTCTATAAATTAAATCACCTTAAAAACTGCCCATCAGTGACTCTAGCAACTGAGGCTCAAAGCTGTGATACAGTAAATTGATTGCAGTCAGACTGCAACAGATTTCATGAAGTCTCAAATAGCTTTGCTATTCCTGGTGATGGATAAAAAGATCACCCAATACAAAAAGGAGGTATTTTAAAAATGGTGCAGTTTATTATATTTTATTCTTCCCAACATCAAGAAATCAAACAAAACATAGTGATAAATCTGCTGGTCAACTCGGGATTTATCCAGCGAGCTTTATGGCTGCAAAATCCAACTCTGTGTTGCATTGCCAGTTACATCCACCTGACCCACTACATCAGGGAGGCAAGAAAATGTTGCAGGTCCCATTCCCTAAGGAAATGGGACCCAAAAGAAGGGCCTTCTCCATGGTGGCTCCCTCCCTTTGGAATATCATCCCTGCAGAAATTAGACTGGCCCCCTACTTTGACACTGCTTTCCAAGGCCCTGAACTGGTTTTGCCAGTGGACCTGGGGAACACAGAGTGGATTGGAGCCCATCAAGTGGCTCACTGACGTGTTGTCGCCGGGGTGATGATAAGTGGGTGTTACTGTTTTTTATTTTTTATACTGTGTTTTTACTGCTTGTAAGCCTGCCAAGTCGCTGTGAAAGATGGGTGTCCACATAAATATATAAATAAATAGTCACCATATAGTTATGGAAGCTTTATGTGCATTTGTTTATTTGTGTCCTTAGATTCATTTAAAGAAAATATTAAAATATGTGAGGTAGCCTCAGGCTTTGTGACTTGTATGAGTTAGACCCAATCAGGAAACTGATTCTTTGTTATTATACTTTACTGAGAAAGGTCACATTAACAATCACTGGATCATAGAACAAATGAATCCACAGTTCTCATTCAAAGCACAAATGACGAGGCTCAAATTATCCCGCTGTACTTTGGACATGTTTTGTGAAGATGTAGCTCTCTGGAGAATTCTGTAAAGCTGGGAAAGATGCAAAGAAACATAACAGGAAAGAAAAATAAGCAGCAAGATGGATGGGCCCCCAATTGCAGTTGGGAAGGGTGCACCATTGGAAGATCTACTGTAAAGAATCAGAATAGGGACAGAGCCTCCTGGAGAAAATCTATGTGGCTATTAAGGGTCAACATTGACTTGATGGCACATAATCAATACAATAAAAGTATATGATTATATTATTATTATAAAAAAGGCAATAGTAAACCACTTCTGAAAATCTTGCAAGGAAACTGCAAGGACTAGTCAAAGCAGTTATTGAAGTCAAGACTGTCTCAAAGGCTAATAATGAAAGAATGAAAGAATGTGATAATTTTTAAAACTAACATAAAAGTTTCCTATTCCTGTCCCATTAAAGTGAAGTCCTTCAACCGGAGACATTATAACACGGAACATTTTTTTATTCATACCTCCAGCTGGACAGAGACAAACTGTACTAAAAGGTTCTCCTTCTCCCAGGTCAACCATTGGGGTTATGCAAGTTGCAGTTTCAAAACTGCTAAAATTAACATTTCAGAAGTGGGAGTAGAATTTGGTCTCTTCTTTCTTCATTTCTCTTAGTGGTTGATTAGCAATATGTATTTTGTTCATTATTTTATTTTGCTTTAAGGCAGGAGTTCTTAAATTGTGGGTTATGATCAATTTAGATGGAGGTCACAACATTTTTTGACAGCTGCTCAGGTTAGTGCAAGCAAAGCAGTAATTTAAAACAGCTTTTGATAGGTTTATGCAAGAACAGTGAAAAGCAAAGCCTGAAGGAAGCTTTTAGAAATATCTAAATATAGATATCCTTGACTTACAACAGTTCTCTTAGTTACAGCTCAAAGTTACAACAGCACGGAAAAAAGTAACTTATGATCATTTTTCACACTTATGACTGTTGTAGCGTCCCCGTGATTATGTGATCAAAATTCAGATGCTTGGCAACTGGCTCCTATTTATGACAGCTGCAATGTCCCAGGGTTGTGTGATCACCTTTTGTGACCTTCTGATGAGCAAAATCAATGGGGAAGCCAGACTCACTTAAGAACAGTATTACTAACTTAACAACTGCAGAGATTCACTTAACAACTGTAGCTAGAAAGGTCATAACATGGAGCAAAACTCACGTAACAAATGTCTTGCTTAGCAACCAAAGTTTTGGCCTCAATTGTGGTCGTAGGTTGCGGACTACTCTATGTGGATCAAAAAGAATCCAACAATTACAGCAGCCCACCAAATTCTGACTTCCAGTGTGGCATTGTAGGAAGTCATGAAGATGAGTTGGAGAAACCACTCGGAAATGGTTAAGACATTTATCAGATGGGGCAGCCATTAAGCTCAGGGAGATGGGAAACTATTGAAAAGAGACTTAGACTTGTTCCCTGGGGTTTAAGAGGGAGGGAAGGGAAAACACAGGCAGACTTGCAAGATTCTGTTACTATAGCCTATCTCTATAAAGTATAGTTCTTGTCTTTCTATCGAGTCAATTTCCTAATCAGATTTACCTTTGTAGGGGTTACAATCAATCTTTTAAGTCTGCCAGGGTTTTCTTTTCCCTCAGCATATACCCCAAGAAGTTAGGGAGGAGCCAATCTGAATCTCTTCCCAATATTTTCCTCTCTCCCTGAACTTCTTACCATGTTACCAATTTTCTTTTGTGCACTAAGATAAAACCTAAGATGACCAAACTGCTTGTGCATCTGCTAAAAGTAAACTTAAATCAAGAAAATACAACCAAAGGAACATTAATTTTTACTAATTGTATATTTATTTCTTGCCCTAAACCCAATGAATTCATCTATTTTATTCGTTGAAGGCGGGGTCATGTCCCACAAATTTAGTTATTATTTTAAGAGACCCAGTATGGCTAAATTTGAAACACTACTTTAACTGTAATGTTTTGGATCTGGATGACAAACCATTGATTGTGCAGTCAAATGGCAAATGTTAATAAATTTACATTTCTGTGTAAATTTCCACATGTAGAAACCATGTTGCAATTCAGGTATCTTGGGTTCATTTTTGTGCATTGGACTCTATTAATTAATTAAATTAATTAAATTAAATTTCTGTGAGGGAAATTTAACTGAGATGATTCAGAAATAGTAGTTCAAAAACAATAACTACTCTGCAGTTATCTTAACACTGACAGTAACATATAATCTATAAACCAAAAAAATCTAGCTATCTATCATATTTCACATAGATAAATTTATATAACTTTACATTTTAAAAATTATAATAAATGTTGCATTCTATTTAACAGTATTAAATAGAATTCCAAAGAAAATGTTGATTTTTGTTAAGCCTTAAAATTATTGTAGTATTAATTATGAAACTCAGAAATACGGTAGATTCTTCATAAAAATAGTTTTACAAATTAAACTCAAAAGTTTACAGAAGGAATGTATACTATTTGTTTACTCTTTTAAGCTAATCTGCTTTGAATCTATACTTAGTAATGCTTAGTGCAGAAGTCCTGTGACAAATTAATGAGGTCCAACCTACAACACTACAACCCAGAGAAATGCTACATGCAATGAGTATAAATCCAGAAGTCATGGAAGCAGGATTTTGTTTTTAAGTTAGATAAAAGTTATGCTCTTCTAAACTAGGCTTTAGAAGCAAAGCATGCTTTACTTATTACTTAATACAGCCTTGTCCTTTACCAATTCACCTGAAAGACAGAAAGGAAAAAGGAATTCTATGTGTTCAGCAAATAGATTGGTAGAAAATGAAAATATAGAAATTACCAATCGCAGTTGGCACTGGCAACTCCACAACTAAGCAATGTGATCATGAAGTGAAACATCATACGATCACGCTGGACTTATGTCATTTCCACTGTGGTCATTAAGCAAATTATTGCAGCTTGTTAAGCGCGACTATGACTTGTGACTTCCTGCTGGCTTCCCCATTGACTTTACTTGTTGAAAGTCAGCTGTGAAGATTGTAAATGATGATCATGTGACTGCGGGATGCCATTGACTGCTGTAAATGTGTATCAATTGGATATGACTGCAGGGATGCTGCAATGGCCACAAATGCAAGGGCCAATTGTAAACGTACTTTTTGAGCGTTGTTGTAGCTTTGAACAGTTGCTGAACAAGGCAGTCAGTGAAGACTACCTGTATTTCTTCTATTAATATGTTTAGTAGTGTGATATATTTTTGAATTTCAGTTTGGTGCTGGAAGAAAGGCTAAAGTCTAAAAAACTGCACAGAAGTATCAGGTTTTTCAGACTGGGACAGCTCTATGGATAAGCTTACCCATAACTACTGACTTTGCTGAAGAAACTTCATGATTCAAATGCAGCTATCTTATGATGTTTATCAAACAGGTTTATCATACAGTCCTTTAAGATTAAGAATGTGACTAGTGAAGAGAGATATGGTCAAATTGTTCTTTAATTTTTCAAATTCTGCCTTAATAAGAATAATAAAATAATTTAATCATGAACCAGATTTGTGTAAACTACAAAAACAGATCAGCTAAACAATGATCTCTTAAAAAGATTGAAAATAATTACAATATAACAATTAAGCAAGTTTTCTTTTAACATGCACTGAGCTTTTATGTGTAGGGCAATTAGTAGAATCAATTTGTTCTGACTCACTTCAGATCAGTGTTTCTTAACCTCCCCAAATTTAAGATGCAAGGATTTCAACTCCCAAAATTTTAGTTGGCTGGGGAATTCGAGGGGGAATTATGGAAGGTGAAGTCCATGCATCTTAAATTTACTAAGGTTGAAGACCACTGCTCCAAACACACTGAAATTAAAGGCAGAGTTCTGCCTTTGTTAAGTCATGATATTATCATGAAATTTAATCAGTAAAACAGAATTTTACCTTTACTGAATAGTTGACAAGCCAAATAAGTATTTAATTAACATTACTCTACCACTAAACTAGTACAAACTATTATTATTCAGAACAGACCAAATGGTTTGTCAAGATTCAGTCGAATCACTTAAAATTTTATTCCAATGAAAAGGAAAATAAACCAAATAAATGCAAACGTCTGCTTAACACAGATGGATGCAGCTTTAATAAATCATTTTTTTCTATACCGTAACTAGAATCAATAAATGGATCCTTTAAAGATTATTACTACAGGCTGTTCTTCCATGAATATATTTTCTCAAAATATATATTCAACATTTTTAAATCAACAATATAATGCAATAAATGTATATTAAGACGTGGCATTTCTATAAATCTGCTTAGTTGCTTGCTTTTAAAATCTGAAAAATGTAGTAATAATCTTTAAAGGATCCATTTATTGGTTTATTCTCCTTTTCATTGGAATAAAATTTTAAGTGATTCGACTGAATCTTGACAAACCATTTGGGCTGTTCTGAATAATAATAGTTTGTACTAGTTTAGTGGTAGAGTCATGTGGGACATGACCCCTGGCAATTCTGTGTAGGCTGAGGAAGACTTCTGATATTCTGGGAGATGTTCTGTCCATTAATGTGGAAATATAAGTGTAATTATCTAATTAAGTATCAGATGTCCTGCAAAAGCAATGACCATCATAACAAGGAGAGATCAGGAAATTTTCTGTAGCAAATCTTACCCTCTTTTCTATCTATAGGTTTTGACACATTTGTGTCAAAGTTCTGCATCTGTTGCCCCTTGAAACAGCGGAGATGTTCCTGTTCTATTAGATTACTTTCTTCTTCTTCTAGTGGTTGCCAAGTGCCATCAATAAACCATTGTCCACGCATCACAGGAATCTTTTCAGATTCTAAAATGGAAAAAAACAGAATATTAAGATCCCATGTAGGCTAGAGCAATCTGGTTGAATATTTAAACAACAATGGACACCACATGAATGTATTTATTTTCCTAAGATTATACAGCACAATATAATAAACTCTGCTGTATTATAAAAATAAATAATAAGAAAATAATTTTATTAGTAGGCTATCTGTGTCTGATGATTGCTAATAAGGATGAAACTAGTGAGTAATCAATGTCGCTGAAAAATATCACATAGAATACTGGTAGTCCTCAATCTATGATCACAAATGAACCCAAAATTTCCATTGCTAAGCAAGACAGTTTTGTTACGTGAATTTTGTCCCATTGGGTCTTTAACTCATCAACCGTAGTCTGAAGCATTTGGCCTTCCTGGAAATATAGCCTCAAGGGAGGCAATGGGAAGCTGGGTTGGGGTAGTGTTGTTTGCCAATTTGAATAAGCGTGAATTATTTCTGTTTTTGAAAGAGGCAGTGGTACACACTTTCTCAAGGAAGTCTGGGCTCCAAGTGACACATAACTTCCCAGACCCTTCAACTGTAAAGAGACTCAGGGCTCAATATTCTCCATGCTCCTGTTTAATACCTATGTGAAATTGCTGGATGATATCACCTAGTAATATGGGGGTAGATTTCATCAAAATGTTAATTTTCACATCTTGACCTCTGGCCACAAAATTGGTCAGTCAAACTGCAACCCAGGAGCCTGGTGCCTAACCACATATCAATGGAAAGGGACAGGCTGAGATTAAATTTTTGTAAAATGGAGTGACTCTGGATTCAAAGGCCTACCAATTCCAGATGGATTCCATTCTTAAGTTTGAGCTGCACTCCCCCAGGGGTAGGAGAGTCACAATCCGGGGGCTTACAACCTTAGAGTCACAGCTCCTGCTTGAGAAATCGATTGCACCTGTGGCCAAGAGGGCTCTTGCTCAGCTCAGTCTTATATGTACTAATTTTGACCTTCTGGAGCTGGAATCAGTACTAATTGTCATTCACGCCTTAGTTGCCTCTCAAATGATATTGCAAGGTACTCTGTTTGGGGCTGCCTCTGAAGAGCATTCAGAGGCTACAGTTCGCCCAAAATGCAGTGGCTTAACTATGAATGAGCTGAAGCAGCCTTGTAACAGCTCTTCTTCAAGAACTGCACTGACTGTCAGCTGGCAGTTAAGATGCTGGTTATCATTTTTAAAACTTTTTATGGTTCATGACCTGGGAATTTATGGAACTGATGAAAAGCTAAAGTAGATGTTTCACTAAGCCAGGGGAAGGGGTTGTTATTATTATCCCTCTGGATCGTAGATTGGGTTTGTTTTTTTGTTTTTGATCATGACTCCCATTTTTATAGGATGACAATGTATGCTGTGTCCTTTGATTTGTAGCTATTGTTTTAATCACAATTACACATATTGGGAACTTGTATGCTGCTCAGAATACTGTATCTAATTATAGGTGCATGAAAAACAAAACTACTGGTTAATTAATTACATACAAAAATGAAACATTAGCAATCAGCCAATTAATTCCTCTTTCATCACTTTACACAGCATTAATTAATTTTAGATCTGCTTTGGTTCTCATCTCTAGTTCCTAACTAGTTCAAAAACTGAACTCTTCCTCAACTGATAAAAGATTATTTGTTCTTATATACAAGGTATACGAAAACTCTTGGATTTATTTATTATTAAATTTATATGCTGCCCATTTTGCCTAGAGGATGAAGTATTGTGCAAGGCTACTACACAAAGGAAATTCCTGTCAAGAGGGGAGTGAGACAAGGTGTGTTCTAGCTCCCCTTTTTAATCTATATATTAACTACTTTATAGCCAAATTAAATAAAGATAGTCCTCAACATACAACAGTTCATTTAATGACCATTTGAAGTTACAATGGCACCAAAAAAAGTGACTTATGACCATTTTTCACACTTAAGATCGTTGCAGCATCCCTATGGCCATGTGATAAAAATTCAGACACTTGGCAACTGATTCATAATTATGATGATTGCAAGTGTCCCAGGGGGGTCATGTGATCATCTTTTGTGACCTTCTGACAAGCAAAGTCAATGGGGAAGCCAGATTCACTTAACAACCGTGTTACTAACTTAACAACTGCAGTTATTCACTTAACAAATGTGGCAAGAAAGGTTGTAAAATGAGGCAAAACTCACTTAACAAATATCTCGCTTAGCAACAGAAATTTTGGGCTCAGTTGTGGTCATAAATCGAGGACTACCTGTAGTCCATTTCTTCATGGCCCAAAATTGGGAAATAGACATATTTTTGTTGCTTTGTATGCAGTGATGCCATGCTACTTTCTCAGACACAGATTGGCTTGAAATGTGTGTTATATATTTGCTGAACACTATCAAGAAGAATTAGAAATTAATTACTCCAAAACTCAGGTCATAGTTTTTGCTAAGTGTCCTAAGACACATATGGTACCTAAATAGCATTTCAACAAAGCAGGTTAACACTTTAACTATCTGGGGATTTTTTTCCATGCTATGGGCAACCATACATCTCATGTCAATTATGTTATCTCAAACATAGGAAAAAAACAGTGCTGTTTTTACAATCCTACTTCTCGAAAGGAACCCAGCATATACCTGCAGCATCTGAAGTCTTTTCAGCTAAGATCTGAGCCTAGCTCTTTGTGGAGTTCAGTTGGGCTCCTACAGGTGATTCCTTCCTCTTAGTTCAATCCAAGTTTTTGAGATCAATTTTTCCAATACTTTGCTGCATTTAGAACAGTGAACCTGGCCAACCTAAATTAGAAATTTCTGCCTGGATTTTTATTTTCTCCAATTCGCTTAAGCTCTCCTTTTTTTCAGCTTAATTGTGACTGACAGTTTTCAGTCTTCCTGGCATCAGCCAATATATGACAAACTGCAACTTTATGGCTTTTCATGACTTGACATCACCCTGATGGGCTATGCACTGCAGCAGCTGATCTCAAGCAGTGGACGATTTAGAGCTTCAAGCAGATTCACCAGTTCAATCTAGAAACATCTTTCTGGGCCACTCTGCACAATCAGCCGGATATCTTAGTAACATAGCAGTTCCAAAATACAGAAGGGCTTTATCCTTGGCCAGATTCAATGTACTCTTAACAGCCATTACTGAAGGGAGATACCAAAAGGTCCTCTTCCAGCAGAGACTATGTCCATGCGGTGGAGGAATAACTGAAACAATGGAATGCAGATGCTTGTCCAGAATTATTATTTAATTTTTAATTAAACAAATTATTAATTATTATTTAATAATTATCACTTAATTATTTTTGAAGGCATTTTCAATGGAAGACATTCTACAGTGCTACGATTCACATGGTAAAAAGATAAAGGTAATGGTTTCCCCTGCCCAGTTGTGTCTGACTCATCTCCGTTTCCTAGCTAAGGGAGCCAGCATTGTCCAAGGACGCTTCTGTGATCATGTGGCTGGCATGACTATATGCCAAGGCACATGGAACACAGTTACTTTCCCACTGAGGTGGTAGCTATTTATCTACTTGCATTTGCATGCTTTGAAACTGCTAGGTTGGCACAGCTATATTAGAAAGAACTAAGAAGCAGCAATGAAAATTTACTGGGGAAATGAGAATAGATAATGTGAGAACAGAACAGAAACAGATAATCAATAATGCATACATGATCATTCGAAGGCCTACATAAAGCAAGCATTCTCTTTTTTAAACTGCACACTTAAGGGAAAATGGTAAGTTCTCTCAAAGAATATTAGGTATGTGATCCACCAGGAATACTCCTCTACTTGGAGTCTTAGGAGAGTATGTGTAAAAAAGACCGAAAGTCTTTGCAAAAGAATGAAACAGATTCTGCCTAAAGATTTCAGCCTTGGCGATGAAAACCCAATAATCAGCCCAGCAACCATGAAATTAATAAAATGTCAAATGGGTAAGATGTTTAGGAAAAAAATACTGACAGAACTAATCATGGTTGAATAACTTTAGACAATAAGATGCCTGGGCTAACAGTGTTATCCCTAAGTAAAGTCAGGCAGTTGTCTGACTCATAGACTATAGGTACTGCAACATCCTCATGGTCGCATGATCAAAATTCAGATGCTTGGCAACTGACTCATATTTATGACTTAACAAATGTCTCACTTAGCAACAGAAATTTTGGGCTCAATTGTGGTTGTAAGTTGAGAACTCTCTGTAATTCAATAGGCACCAAGAAACAACAGGTGCAAGTCATAAGTAGTGAAGGGTTCATATGGTTTGGATAAGGCTTGTAGAAAGACTGCAGAAAAATATGAGAGAATCTTGTGGTGGAAATTGTTACTTGTTCTATAAAGTGTTCCTACTAAGTGAAAAAGAATGTTCACCACTTAGCAGTGAAAGGCATAAATTGTCACCAAAGTGTCACAAATGAAACTCTAAACATATGAGTCTTAAGAGACAGTAAATATGTCAGTGTGTGATATCTAGCAGCACAAATTCTATCATAAATTTCAGAAATTTTCTTGCATAAGAAGTTGATTCTCATGGCAAACAGTGTCAGACTTCAGAAAGAGGTGTATTAAATCTGTTCCTCAGAAATTCAAGTGCCTATTTAACTATAACAGAAGTTTCACAACTTAGTCATAGCTAAATAAATTGCCTTAATGGAAATAAAAATCAAATTATGCATCTAATGATTTGCATCTGCCCAAGCACATACATCAAGCCCTTTAAACCTTATTAATCATAGATTTAAATCCTAAGCCTTTTATTTAGTCATTCCAAATTAATAGATTTTGAACCATTCTTTTCTCAGCTTCAAGATTATGTGGCACCTACAGTACTCAATGTTTATTCAGTGTTGGGTCTGGCTTGAGTACTGATTCCCACCTTGCCTGCTTCAGCTTTTACATGCAGTATTTTGACATTCAATGGAGATTACATATTATTCAATGACTATTTGGTCAATAGAATCAATAGGGTCAAAATTAATGATCTAGACCAGTATTTCTTAAAACATTTTTCCCTCAGGATCCCTTTCTTCTTTTAACTTAGTCAAACAAATCAATCTTATAAAACTTCTCTGAATTTTTAAATTTATTCATTTACCATTTCAAAGTCCCAGAGATAATTTGCTGATCATCTGTGTTTCCAAGCGAAAAATCTTCATGATTTTAAGAGATTGCTTTATATCAATAAATAAATTTTATCCTTTTGTTTGTCATTGCTAAAAATATCTTTCCAAATCTCTGCAAAGCTTTCATTTAGGACCAGAAGAAACAAATTATCCAAACCAGTTTCTTGGTTTAATATCTGTTCTCTCCTCCAGGGAATAAGTCATCAATCACATCCATTTGTATTACATTTAAATCATCCTTTAAATTAATTTTATAGACATCCACTGTCCTTATTTTGTAACTTCATTAGAACAAGTTCTGTCAATTTTATCAAATATTTGATCTATTCTGTCCAAAAGCTTGGCTGAGACATATTCAAAACTTTGCACTAAAGATTTCTGCTTTGTTTTCTTTTCCTTTGGTTCTAGTGTCCAGCCTTCAAGGTCTCCTTATCATAAAAAAACCCAACCAACCAACCCCCCTAAAATCTCCATTTCCCCTCAAAATATCTTCTAAATAATTCAACGCTATAATTCCAAATCCCTCTGACCTCTTAAGTCACTATTAACTTTCCAAAATCCATGTACTATGCACTCTTTTGCTGCATAGTCCAAAAAAATCATGTACTCTAAAAACTTTTAAAATCAATTTTACACCATTATCTTTTAAGGAGGAATACAGTAAAATCATGCCAATCTGAAGGGTCTTAATCTTTCCAATATACAAAAATAAATAAATAAATAAATAAATAAAGTTGTTAAGCTATAAGACTCAGTCAAACTTAATGTCCATGTAGGGTGCTTTATGAGTGTAAGCTTCATGTCATAAACTCCACTCATAAGCAGACCATAAAATAGCAGTTTCCATGGTCTTCTCATGAAGAACAATTGTCCAAGGCCATGTGGATGATCTAAATTAGGAGTGTCAAACTCGCAACGTCACGTGAGCCAGCAGTTTGACACCCCTGATCTAAATGATCCTTGTTCTGCTCAGACCCAGCATCCAACCACAATTCCCCTCACAAAAGCTGTCTTGCTTGCAAGCAGAAGCCAGCAAGCTATCAGCTTGCCATAGTGCTCATGGGAACTGTCTGATTTAGACAAAATCTTAAGCATTATGTTTGGCCTTAATATATGCAATGAGTACAGGTAGTTCTTGATTTAATATTCATGATACATATTGTTAACTTGTGTCACTAGCTTCCTGTTTTTAAATAATAACAAAACAACAACAATAATAATAATAGTTGGAACGGACCTTGGAGATAATCTAGTCCAGTGGTTCTCAACCTTTTTAATGCCGCGACCCCAACCGGTCGTAAGTCGAGGACTAAACCGGTCGTAAGTCGAGGACTACCCAACCGGTCGTAAGTCGAGGACTTTCCCTGCCCAGGAGCGCCACGCATGCGTGGTTCCGCCCCCTGCGCCTGCCGAGGCGTAGCTGGCAAGCGGCAGAGACGGAGCAGGCCGACCACCAGCTGGCCCAGCCCAAGGGAGGTAAGGCACCCGCCGGAAAAGGGGAAAAAATGGCGGACAAAAAAAATGGCGGACAGCCTTGCTTGGTGACCCCCGTGAAATGGCCGATCGACCCCAAATGGGGTCCTGACCCACAGGTTGAGAACCACTGATCTAGTCCACCTCCTGCTCAGGCAGGAAATCCTATACCATTTCAGACAAATGGCTGTCCAATCTCTTCTTAAAAACTTCCAGTGTTGGAGCATTCACAACTTCTGGAGGCAGGTTGTTCCACTGATTAATTGTTCTCACTGTCAGGAAGTTTCTTCTTAGCTCTAGGGTGCTTCTCTCCTTGATTAGTTTCCATCTGTTGTTTCTTGTCTTGCCTTCAGGCACTTTGGAGAATAGCAAATTCTCCAAAGAGAATTATTTTTCTCTTCTTATCAGCAGTCCAACTAAAACATACAGTATACTATTATAAAACCTTTGCTAGCATTTTTCTTGGTCTTGAAACTATGTAAATTAACGAACAGCCTTTATGTACTTTTGTAAAAGCAACTAGTATAATGGTAAAATTTTATCAGACTCATTGGAAAACTATTTTGTTATGGTTGCTCCCACTTACAGTAATCTACACTGTCAATAAAAGAGAGCTTATATCAAATTAGAGAAAGTAATAGCTTTCGTGTGTCCTCTGAAAGACTATAAACGATATAATAAAAGAAATACACACATAATATCTCAGGATCAGTGGAAATGAAACTATTTATCCTATACTTCCTTTTCCTATCAGTGGAAAAGGCTGAATTTCTCTGGATAACAGAAGGATAATAAAACAGTAAGAGAACTGACGGAAGCAAAGATATTGATTTGAAGGATGCAAATATAAGAAAGCTTATAAGCAACAATTAAGAATATGCAACTTACTGTGACAAGTATTCAACAGCACCTTTCATCAAGTTCTTCAAAATTATCACATTACAACACACACAATTTAGTATGTGGGAAATCGGCCCTTCCTTTCTCTGAGTCATGAAGGAAACAATCTCCATGGATATTTCACGACTGCATGGAATCAGTGAGCTTTCATACAAACACACACACACACACACACACACACACACACACACACTCCTATGTAGTTGGAAACTTGCTGCATCAGGATTTTGTGGCAACTTTCATGAATATACAAAAATTCCTCATTGTAGATAATCATGCTGTATATATCATGATTTAGAGAGGTGAAGAACTGCACATAATATTTTCACACTGAATTATTATGTCAATATATCACTGGAACAAGAATCCATTAGACCAGGGGTGTCAAACTGCCAGCCTGTGGGCCACACGCGTCACGCGGAAACGGCATCCACCCCATTGCTGGCAATGGGAAAAAAATTCCGATACGTCGCACGGTGTCATGTGACATCTTGCTCAGTATAAGAATCCATATTAAAATAACCCCTGCCCAGCCTTTACTTGAGCAAAAAGGAGCAAAATATAAGCTGGCATTAGATTTCAGCACTAATTTCAATCCAGACATATATTATGAGATTATTGATGGTAAATGTAACAATGGTAGATAGCACTATAGAGATGAGGTCTTACAGATTGATCAAATACTGTAATTTTCTCAGGATCACATGATTACTTCTTTTTTAATAGAACACTATTTTAGGAGGCACTCAGGTCGTGATATCAGGCCCATCCCCAGCCACTTCCACAGGCCAATACCCAGTCATAGAGCCATAGAACAACACCATTGAAGCCCGTTGGGCCTCATGAATCAAATAAGGATCTCCATGCCAAACCATGTAGAACTGTAAAGATTTAAACCAGCACTTTTCATTGCATTCAGAAACATATGGGAAGCCACTGCAGGGCCCAGAGTAGAGATCTCATGTGCTTATGTCATTCTGCACCAGTCAAAACCCAACATAATGTACTGTATCAATAAAATGGGTGATCTTTCATGGCAAACCATGTAGAGTAGCATTGCAATAATGCAAAGAAGTAATGGTGTGTGAGTTATTCTTGGGAGATCCTAGTACTCCAATAGAGCTACAACTGGTATAACAGCTGGAGATTAACAAACCCTACCTTGGACACAGAGTTCACTTCCTCGTTCAGTAGGTCCTAGAAATTACATATCTTTTCTTTTGGGATTAATGCTAGTACTACAAAATGTAACATTGGCAACATTAAAGAATCTGCTGGGCAGCGGATGTCCAACCTATGCCAATAGCTTAATTTAACATATTAGTATTCACATTTTGACCCCAAACCCAATAGAATAATCTCAGAAACAACATTCTTGTCCCACCAGGTTTCAATAATACACGAAACAAACAAGCACATAAAAGGTTTAAGAAATAGCAAGCCAAAGAAATTAAAACCCATGACGATGAAAAATATATAGGTAAAACTAATTTGCAGCAATAATGTTCAGTATACCTCTCTGTACCTTTCTAACTGGCAAATGTTCACTTCCACAAAGTCCATAAACTGTTCCTACAATGCCCCTCTCATCTTTTTCAGGATATTATCAATTGCACAACCCAAAAATTACTCTAGATTCCTTATTGCTAGATGCTTAATTTAACAATGAGCCAACAGGTACTAACTAATGATACTTGAGAAGAAGAAAAGAGCACATTCATAAAGAGATAAACCAACTTTATTTTAGTTAGTTAGTTCTTTTCTTAGATTTTGAGATCACTCAACTACAAAAGGCCTCAGGTTATCCAATAGGATGCACAATCACTTGCATATGGAAGTGTGACTGTGTGTGATCATTGTCACTTAGGGAAAAATAATAAACAAGAGATATATGCATATGTAAAAGAAACAAAATAAAAAAAAATATTAATTTGGGAAGGTGCTCCATAGCAGAAGACAATAATACGATATACAGAGAAGATGCTGACATGTATTGAAGACCTGAGCCTTCTTCTTACTTGACAGATCAAGAGTCTATAAAGATGAAGCAAGTGCTCAGTGATTGTGCATATTTGAAGAATGGCCAATGCAAGCAGAGGGGGGAAAAAAGGGACACTCCATTAAGGGCAAAGCTGCTGGATTATCCATTCTTCTTCATCCTTCTCCTGCTCCTATGCCTATGATGTTTATGTTGTATGCTTACAAGCAGGATTCTAGCATTTTATTTTTTTAAGGAACAAACACATTTATATAGAATCCCAAACCTACAAATACAATGCATGTTTGGTTAAGTATTGACTACTGAATATAGGGGAGCTGATTTTCTTGTGCAAGGTTTAGAGCAGTGTTTCTCAACCTTGACAATTTTAAGGCATGTGGACTTCAACTCCCAGAATTCCACAGCCAGCATTGCTGGCTGTGGAATTCTGGGAGTTGAAGTCCACATGCCTTAAAATTGTCAAGGTTGAGAAACACTGGTTTAGAGCAGGGGTTCTCAACCTTGACAACTTTAAGACTTGTGGACTTCAACTCCCAGAATTCCTCAGCCAGCAAAGCTGGCTGAGGAATTCTGGGAGTTGAAGTCCACAAGTCTTAAAGTTGCCAAGGTTGAGAACCCCTGGTTTAGAGGATGATCATTTCACCCTTAACCAGGCACGCAAAGGATTTCAGCACCTTAGGCGAGGCATTCCCTCTCCGGAGAGAACCGCAGCGACTCCCCAAAGGATGCGGTCTACTCACTTGCTCCAGGCAGGAGCCACGATAAAAGGGAAGAGGAGGAAAGCCACTTACGGTTCCAATAAACCGGATAGCACTCGGCGTGGACCACATCCACCTCGTAGAGGCCTCCCCGGACACAAACCGGCTCAGGGCTCAGGATGCTCGGAGAAGGCGCGAGTTTCTCGGGCCCACCTGTGGGGCCGGGCGAAGAAGCCTGGTCGTCAACCACCCCCACCAGAAGGGCGCGATAGGCCAGCTCGATGCGCAGCGAGTCGTAGCCGATAAACGGCTTCCAGCCCTTGCGGTCCTCGCGGTAGAACCAGCGCACCTCCTCGGCTCCCAGCTCGCGGACGACCTCGTAACTGCGGCCGATACAGGAGGAAGCCGAGATGCCTCCGCCGCTCAGCCCGCTGCCCGAGCCGCGGGCTCGCTTGCGGCGCTCGGCCACGGCGCAGCCTTGGGTAGAAAAACCGCTGCCGGCGCTCTCGCTGCTGGCCAAGTCGCCGGCGCCTTCCTCGTCGGCCGCTCCGTCGAGCTCGTCGTCGTCGTCGTCATCGTCATCGTCCTCCTTCTCGTCGTCGTCGTCCTCCTCCTCCGCCCCGTCTTCCTCACGGCCCAACGGCGGGTAGAGCAGCCCGGCAGCGCCGCCCGCGTCCATCAGCGCGGCGGCGGCGGCGCCGGGGTCGAGGAGCAGGAGGCGGTTGCTGCGGCGCCGGCGCCGCCTCTGTGGGGGAGAAGCGTTAAGAAGTGGGGAATGGTGGCGGCGGTGGTGGTGGTGGTGATGCGGCCGCCGGTGGGGGGGCGGCGGCGGCGGCGGCAAGTGCTGTGGACCTTCCGCGTGGTCCGGCACCGCTTCCTCGGAACCCGAAGACGACAACCGCGCCGGCGGCTGAGGAGGAGAGCGCGGGCGCGGCGACTGCTCCTCCGCCGCCGCCGCCGCCGCCGCCTTAGAATCTGTCAGCGGTTTCTCCTCAGAATCACACATTCTCCTCGCGCCTTTGCGGAAACCGCCCAGGCAGGCAGCGGTCGGGTTCGAAGCGGAGGAGCTCCCGTTGACGGCGGCCTCAGGGTTCTCCATGCCGCCGCGGAGGGGCAGGGAAGACCGGGGGGGGGGGAGGAGGAGGAGGAGGAGGCGAAGGAAGCACAGGCCGGGCGAGGGGGTCTCCGGCTCGGGCTCTTGCTCCGGCTCCGCCTCAGCTCCGCCTCCCCGCACCGCCCAGGTTTGCAGCCGCCGGCCGGGAGAAGGCGCATGCGCACCCGAGGGGAGTTGTACCCTCTCCGCGGCGCAAACATGAGAGCGTAGAAACGCCACGTTTACGGTGGGCAGGAGGAGAGGCGCCTCCTCTTTCAGTGGGTTATTCGCCATTGCTTCCGGAGCCGTCCCCTCTTTTCCACCCTATAGAACAGTGTTTCTCAACCTTGACAATTTTAAGGCATGTGGACTTCAACTCCCAGAATTCCACAGCCAGCATTGCTGGCTGTGGAATTCTGGGAGTTGAAGTCCACATGCCTTAAAATTGTCAAGGTTGAGAAACACTGCTATAGAACGTATTTAAGCAATGGATTGTAAGAACCCACGGGGTGTTAAGTAAACCAAACATTTCCAGTCTAAGATGAACTCAAAGGAATCACGTTGTAATGTAACACTAGACAATCCCCTGCCCCACTGAGTCATCGTTTCAGAGAGGTTTCCTTATCAAGATTCCTCAATGCCTCCAACAAGGACGGAGCTTCCAATGTACTGTCTTCACTGGAAAAGAGGTGTATCTGCTTTGAAAAGCCCATGTTCAACTGTATAGCGCAATCAAACAGCCCAGGAAATGTTTTTAATTTATGACATTATGTATTATGTCATAAACTGTATAGCCTATGTTGAAGTGTAAAGCGCAATCAAACATCAGCACAGGAAATGTTTTATGACATTTTGCATTAGGCCACAAACTGCTTTATAATGATGTTTGTGTTATAAAATGCTTAATCAAATTTGCCAAATTTCAGTACCACTTGGAATTTGGACACATTTGTGTAAGTTATTAGAGCACTTTAGGTAACTTGATTCAAAAAGCATTGCCCTATGGGTAAAAGTTAAAGGTTACAGGAATCAGAATTTTAGTAATGTATAGATGAAATATTATTTTGTTTGTTTAATTTGGGCTTAGCACAGCCTGTATTCGGAGCCATTGTTGTTCATGGCTAGATTCAGCCATTGTGTGCTGGCTTACTAGTGACCTAGTCCTAGCGCCGTGGTGGCGAACCTATGGCATGCGTGCCACAGGTGGCACACAGAGCCCACTCTGTGGACACGTGCGCCGTCGCCCCAGTCCTAGGACTTCAGCTGGGTTTTATAAAACCTTTTTGCTTTAGGCCTCCACCACTGTGTGCAAAAAAAAAAAAAAAGGTTCAATCAATCCATCAACTTCAACTTCTTGCGGGGGGGGGGGGAAAGATCTCACAAAGTTGGAATTGATTGATTGAACTTTTTAGTCCCACCCAGTCTGCCGTTACCACTGCAGCCACACCCACTCGATGGGCCACGCCCACCCAGCACCCGATGATACATAAGTGGGTTTTGGATTGCAGTTTGGGCACTCGGTCTCTAAAAGTTTCGCCACCACTGTCCTAGCGTCTTAGAACCCAGCTAAAATATAGGGGTCTGTGTGGGTATAGCAGCACTTACTCTGGACTGAGAAAAATGTGGCCTCGCAGAAGGATGTTGAGAGCTGTCCCAGTTTAGAGGGATTCAGATTACAGATCTGTATTACATTTTGCTCATGGAATCTGCTACTGTATATTCATG
>NW_015386929.1:81507-112269 GCF_001527695.2 Protobothrops mucrosquamatus | reverse complement strand
GACGTGGTTGTTCCAGCAAGCGGGACTGGCCTAGGGGATTTTATAGGGGTTTTAATTACTTTTAAATTTGACATTCTTAAATATTTCATTTTAATCAAATTTTAAATTAGGTGTAATATGTTAGCTTTTTATCATTTGTCAGCCGCCCTGAGTCCGAAAGGAGAAGGGCGGGATATAAATACAATTAATAAAATAATAATAAAATAAAATAAAATATTTTGTGCTCTGATTCCACAAATACCACAAATTATCCACATAACTGGAAAGATAAGCCCAAAATGTCTACCTACTTTTCAATAAAGTCACCATATCTTTGGTGAAGTCCTCTATGGTCAACAAAATGAAAAAGATTGTCTACTTCTGTATTAATGTATGAATTCAACTAATTCAATGCAGGTAAGGAATAAAACCAGAACTGTTCCAAGTGGATGACCTGCATTGAGACCTAGATGGAAGGAGTGTTCCCCTCCCAGAGTAGAGCTGTGACAATGAGTCCTGTTAGGTTCGTGGCTACTTCTAAATTGATATGTAGAAGCCATGGCTAGGGGTTGGTTGCTGGTAGCTGTTGCTGGAAGCCCTGGTGCAATTCCTCTAATTTGTTCAGGCTACTTTTGAAGATGGTCAGTGCTGCCCTGGAATAATGCTGGGAGAAGAATCTTAAAAAGCTCTTGCTGGTTTAAGAAAATAAATTGTTCAATTTGATGTGGCTCTTAAGGCACTTTTTAAAGCTATTACAAAACCCTGAGCAGCGATATTGATATAAATACAAACAGCAGGCTAGTTGGAGCAATAGTCTTCCCTATAATGATGTATGGATGTGAGAGTGACTACGAATGGCTGATCGAAGAAGATTTGATGCCTTTGAACTGTGTTGCTGGTGTAAATTATTGCATATGCCATGGACAGCTGGAGTAGCCAACAGAGAGGTGTTGTCGTATAAAATCAGACACATCACTAGAAGCTAAAATCATAAGACTACGTCTGATTTACTTTGGCCATGTCATGGGTGCAATTTCAATGGAGAAAGCAATGATGCTAGGAATGGTTAGTGGAACAAGAAGAAGGGACAAGTAAGAACACACTGGCTTATTAACATCAAATATGATACAAAGTTGAATATTGATAGAAGTAAGTCTTCATCCTGTTTCATCCAAGCCGGGGATAAATAAGCAACATGGCGACTGCTTTGGGAAGAAGGTTACAGTTTATTGCAGAAGCAGAACGATGGTTCTTCAGGAAAGAGCAGAGGAGAGAAGGAAGAGACTGAGCACATGGGTAGAAGGTTTTTATACCCGCTTTAGCCCTGTTTGGAATAGTTTCCTGTTCCTGTGGCATGAATCTTGAGGCTATTTCTGAGTGCTTTTCTAGGCCTTGATATCTGTGGTTTAATCCTATTATCATATCCTGCTTCCCAGGTGATGGGGCTAATGACTCCTAGAGTTTGGGTGGGGCATGCAGATTTTCTCTTTGTCTTCTTGATTGCTCTGGCTTCAACTTTCTGATGGTTTTACAAATGCATTTGTATGGGGCTAGGTCTTGCTTGGGGCAGAGAGATAGATTTGGAGCCAAAGTTGGTTTCTGCTTTTTAAAATACTTTTGAGGAAATATATTTTTCTGCTCTTTTAATATTTCCTTCTCTGGGGCTCTGACTTCCCACAATATCCAACAATTGAAAAGCTGTGCTTGACAGGGTAGCATGGAGAGCACTTGCTTATAAAGTCGCCAAGAGTCGTATACAATAAAATGGTTCAAACAACAACAAAACTAAATCCTGAAAAAAGTTGAGCTTCTTTAATGTATGATAAAGAAGCATTTATGCAAAGTCAAAAACATATCTGAATTATTTTCAAAGAGTGCACAGCTCCAATCTATGGGATATCAGAGAAAGCTGTAAATACAGGATTTTACTATAGGCCAATAAGTATTAAGGGGTAAGCAGTCTTCACTCTCCAAACTGGAGAAACACTGAGTGTGTTTCACTTCTACAATACTGTGGATGTCAAAATTCTATGACACTCTGTTGTGAAGATCTGTGATTGTCACAGATAGTATTAGAAAACAATCCATTTATCTTGCTAAGATTTTTTTTAAACAAAGAGTTTAACTGCCCCTTCTGTGTCTTGCTGTCTTTACACATCAATAAGATTTGTTTATAAGATAATACACATTTATACCACTTCCCATGTAGTCCAAAACCAAAACAAAGAATAAAATTAAAATCTCCCAGGGAAGTCCTGGTCCCAGCAAAGCTGAGCAGCCATGAGCCATGAAACAGAACCAGACTTTATATACCTTTGGCCTACTACAATTAATTACACATTTAGGGGGGGGAGTGTATCGTTTATCACGATAGGTGGCACTTTATTTTTTCAAACAATAAAACCTGGCACCACAGCCAGGTATCACAAAGGGAGTTGATAGATCATCCAAAATGGAAAATAACTAGTAAATTGTAGCTAATAATTATTCATCTCGACACCAGATATATCTTGGGTTGGAACTTATATTCAAGATGGAGGTCTCAGTGTCACATTACAGAGCCACTTTTTCCAAACACTTTCTACTCTGAATTAATTATGCAACCATCATTGATGCAACTCATTTGTCCAAGAAAGTGAATAAAAGGAAAAGAGGTTTGAAACAAATATTAAAACACACCTGCCCTATTAAAGCACAAAGAAAAATGATTGAACAAGTGTCATTCTGGTTAGAAAAAAATGGCATATTAATTTTTAGAAAATAAAATCTCTGTTAAATCACGTATGTATTCATACTTAGGTTTGTTACTGTTTTTGGGGGGGGGGTTGTCCCTGCTTTATTTTAATTTCTGTATTTTTGCTTTTGCTTTTTAAGATTTTGGCTTGATGCTCCATTTGTGCATCTCTTTTCTTTTTTAAACAAATACAAAACACCAATTCAGAAATAAAAAATATGCATACATTATATGCATCTCAAACATAAAAGCTAATGTGGTGTTCACTGAGCAACCACACATATGGAAAAAAATGAAATAAAACTTCTCTTTTCATAACACTGAGAAAGAGAATGTCTTCACACACTATTTCCTAATATAACAGTGCTCTCCAGAAGGGTGACAAAAATGCTACTGTCTTTGAGAAGAAGCTTCATGTGGAAGGTTTCATACATCTTCACAAGGCCAAACTTCTGGCAAGTCATCAGCTCCTTCTTTGATGAGATACTGGGGGAAAACATAGGACAGATCTGGTCACTTGAGGTCCAGAACTTAACATGAACATTTTAACTACTGGGATTTTGACAATAGTTACTATATTATGTTGAGTTTTTTCTAACTTCCACAATAAATCAAAAACCCTCTGTTTTCCCCAGAAGATGTCAGCACTGAGGTAGAACTTGTACAAGTATCTGCTCTATGGATTGTTGATTTAGCTGTAACTTGAGGGTGGAGGTTCATTCTCCGAGCTTGTGGGTTGGTTTCCGAACGTTTCGTTACCAGGCTAGGTTACATCTTCAGCGGAATGTAGGGGATGTTGCTGTCGGTGTTGTTCTGTTTATAAGGGCTTTGTGTGATTAGTAGGTCTGTAAGTCTTCAATTCTGCTCTCTTGTTACTTACCCGTTTCTTTTAAATCACAAAACGGTGTCCCCTTCTCTCTGCAATAAGAAAATCTAGTTTCTTTGGAAATTCTCTATCATCAAATAACCACTTCCTTTCCCTTCAAAAGTCAATCTTAATACATTGTAGTGTGTAAAGTATATATTAACAAATATTTTTTGGCAAGTAGTGAATCTGTTCTGTGGGAGAAGCTACAGTAAAAGAGCTGCAGTATCTTTTATCAGAATTTGATAGGGGTGGGCACTTCTGTGCAAGCAAAAACAAGTGGTGGGTTCTGGATTTTGTAATTTGCACTGCCTATGATAATGGGAGCATCAGCTGGTTGCAGTATCTGCTGTCCTTGTCTTGGTTCTCAAACTAAGCAGGTTTGGGTCTGGTTAGTACTAGAAAGGAGATCACCATGGAATAATAATAATAATAATAATAATAATAATAATAATAATAATAATAATAATAATAATAATAATAATAATAATAATAATAATAATGTTGGAAGGGACCTTGGAGGTCATCTGGTCCAACCCCCTGCTTAGGCAGGAAACCCTATACCATTTCAGACAAATGGCTGTCCACTCTCTTCTTAAAAACTTCCAGTGTTGGAGCATTCACCACTTCTGGAGGCAGGTTGTTCCACTGGTTAATTGTTCTAACTGTCAGGAAGTTTCTCCTTAGTTCTAGGTTGCTTCTCTCCTTGATTAGTTTCCATCCATTGCTTCTTGTCCTGCCTTCAGGCACCTTGGAAAATAGCTTGACTCCCTCTTCTTTGTGGCAGCCCCTGAGATATTGGAACACTGTTATCATGTCCCCCCTCGTCCTTCTCTTCGTTAAACTAGACATAACCAATTCCAGCAGCCGTTCCTTATATGCTTTAGCCTCCAGTCCCCTAATCATCTTTGTTGCTCTTCTCTGTACTCTTTCTAGAGTCTCAACATCTTTTTTACATCGTGGTGACCAAAACTGGATGCAGTATTCCAAGTGTGGCCTTACCAGGGCATTGTAAAGTGGTATTAATACTTCATGTGATCTTGATTCTATCCCTCTGTTAATGCAGCCTAGCACTGTTTTGGCCTTTTTGGCAGCTGCAGCACACTGCTGGCTCATATTTAAGTGATTGTCCACTAGGACTCCGAGATCCCTCTCACAGTTACTACTATTGAGCAAGGTACCTCCTGTACTATACCTGTACATTTGGTTTTTCTTGCCTAAATTGCAGGACTGCTTGCTAATTTGAGAATTTTTTTAAAAAAATCACAAAAGGCAATAGCAAACCACGATATATTATTGCCCAGGACTGCATAATTGCATATCCTTGAAGTGATCAAGCACTGAGCTCAATTCAAAGATTTTATCTTAGGTGATAAAGGACTTCATTCAATATCCAAGCATATTGAAGCTACAATGAACATTTTACAGGCACTTTGGAGATGGCCTCCATATTTTTTTAGCAACTTAATTCAGTCTAGTGAATTCAGAACTATGTTCTGCCACCCTGTTGATGTAACCTTAGTTATGCTACCCAAAGGACAGTTCTCTAAAGCAGTGCAATTTTTCAGAGATTACACCTTTTAAAAGAATTCCTAGCTGGTATGATCTTTGTTGACTTGGAGTTCTGCACATTGTAGTCCTCGCATATCTGATGAAGAATATCTGAATTATCTGAACTCAGACGATCCACCTGCCTTAGTTTCCCAAGAAAAATTGGATTACAACAATTGCCCTGCTCAGCTGTTTGTTTAGCACCCAATATCTGCAGTTAATTGCAGTTTTTCCATTGGGCCAGAAGAGGGCAGAACTTTTGAATGCTTCCTCTATTCAGAATCATGTATGAAAAGCTGGCTGTTTTCTGAATTTGAATGGAATGGGGCGGCACCAAACAGCCTAGACATCTAGTCCTTAAGATGTGTCAACTAGGTATGATGATTAGGAGAAAATCCTTCGTGTATTCTAGGACAGACAGCAGAGATTGTTATCCATAGGTTGGGCTGCATCCATGGCAATTATACTTTTTGTTATGGCTGGACCATCAGCATATTATATGATGTATTCCAAAGTGCTAACTAGGCTGGAATGTTATAATAAAAATAATATAAATGCCACACATTTAGGCAAATGGCCTTTCCCCACTGCTGATTAAAGTGCTCCTTCTCCTACATCCTATTCTTTCATAATTAAAATTGAGCAAAATTAATAACTCAGGATAGGAGTTATCCTCTTTACTAAGGTGCTCCCTCCCTTCTTTTCATTCCTTTATATAAGTCTTAACTCTTTGTGGTAGTCCAGACAAGTGCAACCAAGAGGACTATTTTTTATTGTAAGGTTACATTAACAGAAATTTGCAAGACTGAAAATATTTTTCCCTCCTTTCTTTTTACTCTCCAAAAAACTATGGAGGATTCCTTCTGAAATGTTTCCCATGCCCTCCCTCCACCTGTGGGCTATTTTTTTGCATGCCAGTTCTCTAGTTTGTAACTCTTCCTTCTGTCTCCCAAGGTTATTCCCACATATTATACCATTACAATAGGGCAGCAAATGCCAATTATCAGATTAATCCATGTTCTGTGTAGAAGCAATTGTGGTCAATCCTTGTTTTGTTATGACAATCTTGTACTACCTTTACAAGGGTTATAAAGTTAAAGCTATTGCTGGTTGAGCACTCTTGTGTTGTTATGCCATTCTGATAGATTCCCAGTACAGCCTTACTATCCCTAAGGTGCTTTTTCAAGAGGCAACTGGACTTCCTTGCTTTTTCTTTGAAGATGTTTCGCTTCTCATCCAAGAAGCTTCTTCAGTTCTGACTGGATGGTGGGGAAACAGAAGCATTTGTATTCCTTGCAGACAGCTGGTTTCATTTGCATTTTTTTAGAGAGTCCTTGAGGCCACCTGGAAGTTTATCTGTGTCCTCAAGGTTACCTGAGTAGTGCAAATGGGTATGGAGCCTTCTTGGAACTGCTGAAAGGACTGTGTTGTAGACAGGAGATAGATGATGTTGTATCCCTCCCTCTATGTTGAGAGAGGGCTGTTCAATTTTGACACAGATGGCCTCTTTGATCCCTCTTTCAAACCAGTGGTCCTCTCTGTCCAAAACATGGACTTTGCTGTCTTCAAAAGATTGGCCTTTGTTTTTCAAATGCAGATGGACTGCTGAATCTTGTCCTGCGGGGTTTGTTTTCCTTTGCTCAAAGAAAAACAAGAAAGTCCAATTGCCTCTTGAAAAAGCACCTTTGGGACAACCATGACCTGGATGACTGAGAATCTCCATAGATACTTACAGCCTGACTACTTTCAGATTTTAGAAAGGCAAGGGCAAAATGGCCATAGACAAGGCTGACCAAGAACTGAATTGGGAGGGAGGTATGCCTGTATCAAACTGAAATGAAAAATAAGCACCACCCTGATTCTGCCTGCTACTGATTACTTGACCTACATTCCAAACTAATAGTTGTTGCAACTTGTGGCTGCTGTTGAAGGGTGTGAACTTAAGAGGGAAAATGCTACTATTGCAAGCACAACTAAGATTACTGTTTCACACACAGGCTGAAGTGTCAGGGTGACACAGCAGAAAAGGGAGGTTTGCCAGCTCACGGTTATATTATGGTTATGTACAAGTGGAGAAAAGCCCTAAAAAGATGTTCAGTTCTCATTCACCACCACCTTCCAAATTCAGTTACCATTTTGGCATCACTGAGTTGGCCACTGAGTATGTCAAAGAATATTTGAGACTCTTTTTTCCACACCCCACAGAAGGGTTTTTAACCCAAAAAAAATTCATTCCCTTCAGTTTTCTAGTATTTCCTTTTGGCATTTGGGTCATGTTGTTTGGGGGTTGCAAGGAACAGCAGTTACCTCTACACCTAAAATTAATAGATGCCAAGCTATCTAAATCATCACTTTGCTTTAGGGAAGAAGAAATTTTCAATAGACTTCTTTAGTGGAGCTTTCTGACATATATTCTATGGTGATACATCTCTACCCACTCTCTGAGATCCATAAAAGGAGATGTGGGTGAAGGAACATTTTGCATCTGCCCACGCATAAATGCCTGTGCTCATGGGTAAATAGCGTGTGGGTGACTCTCACAAAGCCTTTCACAGCATCATGTCAAAGTAGTGTGCCAGAGAACACTCCTTCCCCTCTTTCCAGATTAATATAGGATACAGTTCTGTTTTGCAGAAATTCTCCCCAATTAAATGGGGTTGCTTTTATTCCTCCACTGCTAACTGCTTCTTTCTCTAGATTCAGAGCAATCTTGATAAAGTTCTTGTATAGATTATATTGGATCCCAGATTTGATCCATAATTTCTGCCTTATGTTATATGAGGGTCTTAGGAGAGACTCTTCCCGTACTTTATTACATATGTAGAAATAAAAATTAGCTACCTTGATTTAGGTACCTTGACTTACTTTACCCAATTGGTTGATTGGCTAGAAACAGACTGGGTACTTTGTAGAATATTGTGAAAACCTGTAATGTGGTTAGTTGAACTCAATCCCGTGACTATTATTTTAACCTAGGATGAAGTTTTATCGTATTGAGTGAACCTCATTTCTTCTTTATTAGCCAAGTCAATTACAAAAGTGTTCTTGCTGTAAATGAACACAGGGTGGGGGTGGAGGGAGAGAGGAATTCTCTTGCCATGTCAAAAACTGTCCCTTTTAAAGCATGGCAAAATATTGTGTTTGGCAAGGGATCCAATATGAGGGAAACAGGTCAATGATTTATTATTACATTTATACATTCTAATGAGCTCAAGAAAGCATACGTGATTGCCTTATTTGCCCTATTTTCCAACAAACCAGTAGAATAGGATAGGCATTGAGGTGACTAAGATTCTGGAGGAAGAGAAGGAAGCATTGAAATATAATATATACTAAATAAAGTGGCTTGCCTCTGAGTTTTCAGAAATTATTTAGTTAGCAACCATTCTGGAAAATTATGTAATAATAGTAACAATAACTATAACAACAATAATAAAGTTGGAAGGTGCCTTAGAGGTCATCTAGTACAATCCCCTGCTCAGGCAGAAAACCCTATACCATTTCAGACAAATGGCTGTCCAGTCTCTTCTTAAAAACCTCCAGTGTTGGAGCATTCACAGCTTCTGGAGGCAAGTTGTTCCACTGATTAATTGTTCTAAATGTCAGGAAGTTTCTCCTTAGTTCTAGGTTGCTTCTCTCCTTGATTAGTTTCCATCCATTGCTTCTTGTCCTGCCCTCAGGTGCTTTGGGGAATAGCTTGTCTCCCTCTTCTTTGTGGCAACCCCTGAGATATTGGAACACTGCAATCATGTCACCCCTTGTCCTTCTCTTCATTAAACTAGACATCCCAATTCCAGCCTCCAGTCCCCTAATCATCTTTGTTGCTCTTCTCTGTACTCTTTCTGGAGTCTCAACATCTTTTTTACATCGTGGTGACCAAACTGGATGCAGTATTCCAAGTGTGGCCTTACCAAGGCATTATAAAGTGGTATTAACACTTCACATCATCTTGATTCTATACCTCTGTTAATGCAGCCCAGCACTGTGTTGGCTTTTTTGGCAGTTGCAGCAGTAACATGTAACATAGATTTCATACACAACCCCTCAAAACAGTATGCTTTGTTATTTATTTATTTAAACGTCTGTCTGTCTGTCTGTCTGTCTGTCTGTCTGTCTGTCTGTCTGTCTGTCTGTCTATCTATCTATCTATCTATCTATCTATCTATCTATCTATCTATCTATCTATCTATCTATCCATCTACCCACCCACCCGATGTAATTCTGACTAGTGTTCCAAAAGAAAAGAAAAAACCCCGTAAACAAGCAATATAACATATCTTGTTCAAAATTACTTTTTATATATGCATATAATCTTTATTATTTTTATTAAATAATTTTAACAAAATAAAAGCAACATAAATATTATCCAAGAAACAAAAAATAAATGAAAATAGGGAACATATAAGAAATAAAGAAGAAAAAAGAAGAAAAATAAAACATTATAAAGAAGTGACTCCAATTTTCATGACAGCAGTTATAAAAGCATTTATATTTTTCTTCTTTCTGTAAGTTATCATTTCTAACACATAGGACACATTCATTTTTTTTCTTTTTTCAAAAGGTCCATAAAAGATTTCCAGTCTCTGGCTTCCGGTTCCGGTTCGCGGCGGTGCGGTCGAGCGAAGGGAGTCGTCCCTTTGCCGATCGAGTTTCCCCTGCCGGTAGACCCCTTAGAGGGTCAAAAAGATGCTCTGGAGGAGCGTCTACTGTTGAGGAGGCTTCTTGGATAGTTGCAGAGGAGCGGCGGCATCCTCTGTGCACCGAGTATCTCCTTTGGGCCAACAGGGTAAAGATCGGCCAGTAAAATGGCCGATTATTTAGCTGCGCCAACCGTATGCCACAAGATCAGCTAAGCAAACAGACCCACCGTGGAGAACCCGGTGAGACTTTCCTTATAGCGATCTGGATTGATTTGGCCTTGGATTTTGGATTTTGTTAAAAGAGTTTTATATGGTATAATGAGAAAAGAACTGAAATATGGGAAATGATGGAATTAATTATTGCAGATTTGGAGAAACAGTGAAAAATAATAGAGGATTGGTGAGAAACAGAAGAATTTTTCTTTGGAGTTAATAATGCTTAAATAAAAAAACACTTGGGGCACCTGAATAGTAAATGAATATGTTAGTTTAAGATTAAATATTTGCAAAATTAAGAAAGCATGATACAGGATCTTTGGGATGGATAAAGAGTTTGTAAACTTTTATTGATTAATGAAATTTATATAGAGGGATATAAGCAATAAAAATTTGTTTCAGAAAAGTTTTAATGAGCCTATAATAATATAAATAGATAGAGAATTTTAGTTTATCTGTAATTATATAACTTGGATGAAATGTTATATTAATGAATGAACTGATTTTTGAAAGATATCGATTTGATTATAACATTTTTAAATGAATGGAATGTATTAAGCTTAGGTTTAAATGTTTGAAGAAATATAGGTTTTTATAGATTAAAAATGTATTATTGATTAATGCAGTTGATGGTTAGACATAGTAATGAATGAATTTACTTGAAGATGTATTAATTTGATTATAATATTTTATATAGATAGAGAGGGAAATTTGTAAGAAATAATGGGTATATATTTACTGTTAGTGTTTGTTTTTTAAAAATGGATCACCATGTTTCCACGTGGGTTCTTAAGATGTGTTGGTGTAAAATGGAAAACTAATAAAAATTGTTTTTGAAAAAAAAGAGAGATTTCCAGTCTCTAATAAATATAGTATCGACCTTTCTCTAATCAAACAACTTTATTAAAAATTATTAAAACAATAAAATGCTGATCAGAACTGAAATCTTCCAGATCTCATCAAGTGGAAATACTGTTCATTCAAACTGCAAGGTGATAATCAGCAAATTTAATTGTATCTGGAAGCCCATTGTGTGCTACTGTAGCTTACAGGGCAGAGTTATTACATGACATAATGACAGATGTCTATAACTACTTATGATGCTGTATTCTAGACCAATTGAAGCTTTTGGATTGTCTTCAAGAACAGCCCCATGCAGAATGCATTGCAATAATCCAATAAGAAGGTGTCTAAGATGTAAGTGACCATGAACACGTGCTGCAGTCCAGGAACAATTGGCACCAAAACAAAGTTGCGCAGAAGCCCTCTGGTCATAACAGCTACCACCTGCTTTTCAAGCAGGAGCTATGAATCCAGGAAGACTCCACAATTGCCCACTGAATCTGAGCAAGACAGGACAACCTCATCCAGATTCAAGGATTAAATCTCTCCAGTATGAGGATATATGAAACCCCAAACCCACAGTCACTTGGTCTTAGAAGGGTTTAGCTAAAGCCTGTTCTCCCCCATCCAGATACAGCTGTAAACACTGGAAGAGAAACTTAATAACTTCACTTGGATGGCCCGGGAGCAAAAATATACAACTCTCAGCATACTGATGAAACCTCATGCCCATGGATGACCTTTTTTCCCACCCCATAGCTCATGTACGTGTTAAAAACGAGAGAATTGACAGTTCAACATGTCAGTTTTAAAAAAAAATCCTAAGATTTTTACTTGCCTCTCTCAGACTCAAATTGTGTGAGTCATGAGCACACTGCCTCCCCCCCCCCCCGGCCTGGGATAAGGGGTTTTGAATGTCAGCTGACAAGCCATGCCCTTTTCACTAACACCTCAGAGAAACTGTTGACCCTGCCCATGTTCAAATGAATTTTGGGAGGATATGTGTGCTTAGTCTCTCATGGAATCCAATCAGTTTTTCACAGAGCCCTAAAGCTTTGCAGAACAGTGTGAAGAACCCTGTCCTAAGAGGTGAGATACATCTGCAATAGTTACAATCTTGTGCCATACCCCCTTCTTCTCTTAGCATCCCGTTTATTTTTAAATTGTGGTTTACAATGTAGGCTAATGCATCTGCGTTTCATGCCTTCCCCCACAAGCCTTCTCCTTTTGAAAGCAAGGGAGGCAGGCCTGCTGCCCACCTCTCTGCTAGAAGCTGTGCAAGCCAAACAACACAGTAGTTTCTTCCCACAAGGTATGAGTCACCACCTGAAGGGTGGTTAATATATGGCTTGGGAGAAGAGCAAAGCTGTTCCAGCCAGGAAAATGTCTTGCTTTTTTTTTTTTTTTGCTTTTGGCACTTTTGTTTTTTTTAGGATGCATAGGCAATAGTTGTACTATAGTTATGCTTGCTGCTCCAGGGCTAACACCAAATACTGTACAGTAGATTAGGTTGTCCTACGTTCTCCAAAGCAGAATAACAGAAATGAGAACTAAGTGAATGATGAGTGACTGGCACATTGCTCATAATAGCACTCATGGCCAACTTCTTCACAAAAGCCACATATGAAAACTCTCTTATAGCACGAACAGCAAGAAAACATTTCTCAGGGCATTCTATGTATCGTCTCTCAGACAAGTTGACTGCCAGGAAAAATCCATAGAAATATTTCCTCCTTTGATCCAAGGGCCTTGGTGTAGATGCTACACAGGGGAGGAAACCATATTGTGGCCTAGAGTCCGCATAAGCTGAGTGAAAGCCTGCTAATGGCTATAGAACAGCACTGGAGAAGGTAAAACTGAAATGAGTGAGTTTCAGGCAATATACAACCACACAAACAGCCATATTGTTTGTAGAATAGGAACAAGAATTTTGCAATGGGAAAACCACATGCATACTGTAATACTGTAGAATGATGCCATGGGCAGTAGTGTTATGAACAAAGGGGATATTGGCTGGAAAGATTCTCAGTTGCAAAAAGGTGCAGATAGGATCCAAGTGGCTTCCTGAATCCCCAGGAAGTTCTGTTTAGTTGACTTAGTAGTATCATTTTGAAGGCAAGCAATACCAAGTATTTAACAGTTCATTACTGCTGCCAACCTATGCTATGGGTTAGTTATTTTGCATTTTATAATTAAATCAGTTGCTTGGTAACACTGAGAAAGTTATTCTAATATATTCTGTGTGATGATTATTATCTTATCATTAAGTCAGGCATTTGGAGATGGGAGGGAGCATCTTTGCTAGAATTATATGTGTAAAAGTAGGCGACTTAATGAAATTCACCAGCCCTTTCATATTTTATCAGTTTGAATCCAATCATGACTTCATTTGTACCCTTCTGAACCAATGACTAAAGGGGATTCTACAGTAGGCGCAGTGATTAAGCCATGTCCTTATAATATGAGCATCAAGTATTCTCCCATCAAACAGGTCAAGAAAAAAACAATCATTTCTTCAATGTACATAATTCGTATCTAATTATTCTGATAACAGCTCTGCAGAGTACATGAAGTTGAGAAATATTGGTCAGAGAAAGCTTCTTTCTTACCTTGTTTGGTCCTGTAATTGCTTCCTGTTCCATGTACCAGCAATCATGCCATTGAATATTTCTTAATTGTCCCTTAATATTCCTGTTCATTTTTCCCCCTCCGAGTGATAGGGATTTCTACTGAGCCAGTTTGGTCTAGTGGTTAAGGCACCTAAAGAGAAACCAGGAGACTGTGAGTTCTAGTTTTGCCTTAGGCATGAAAGCTAGTTGGGTGATTTGGGGCCAGTCATACTCTCTCAGCCTATGATATCAGGCTTGGGTTACAAGCTGGTCAGTCAATTCCTGTCACAAACAAATGGATCAACATTTGGTTGGTCTGAAAAATAACCCGGAACTTGCACCAGGAAGAAAATATAGGGATTTATATTATTATTATTATTATTATTATTATTATTATTATTATTATTATTATTATTACTATTACTATTACTATTACTATTACTACTACTACTATTATTATTATTATGGATCATCACACAGTCAGCCAGATGTTCAGACTGGATTTGGCATTTTGTCTACCTATCGAGTCCTTACCAAGGACCTGGGATAGGCAGATGTGGATGTTTGATGGTATTACAGATATCGTCGCAGGATGGAAGCAGTTCCTATTAAGGCCACCTTTTGCAATTGACTAATGGCGAATTTGTCAATGCCAATGGTGTTCAAGTGGTGCTCCAGTTGTTTTGGGATTGCACCCAAGGCGCCTATTACTATTGGTACTACCCTTGCTTGCTTTTGCCACAGTCTTTCTATTTCTATTTGTAGGTCTTTGTATTTGGTTGGTCTGAAAAATAACCCGGAACTTGCATCAGGAAGAAAATATAGGGATTTTTACTATTATTATTATTATTATTATTATTATTATTATTATTATTATTATTATTATTATTATTATTAGTGGTAATAGTAATAGTTGAAGTAGTAGTAGTATTTTTACAATTCTGATACAGGAATTCATACAGGAAGCCAGTAATTAAAGTCCTGCTTTCCAGACAAATGGGAACTGAATAGTTATGGCCAATGAAAATATAATACTTTGCCATCACTGAACAGGAAACAACTTTCAAAGCAGAAATATTTAATATAATAAAATATAAGATATAAATAAGATATTTAATCTTCCAGATATGTTTAATGTAAATTGCAGGAATTCTTTGCTAATGGTGGTTTTTGCCATATGGCTAATAATGATGCTGATGCTGATGCTGATGCTGATGCTGATGCTGATGATGATGTTGGAAGGGACCTTGGAGGTCACTCCCTGCTCAGGCAGGAAACCCTATATGTTTGTGTAACTACCACTTTAAATCCACTTCAAATAATGAATGCCTTAGCCACAGTTATTAAGGAAGCAATATTTTTAGTCCTTATGTTAAGTGAAGATTTACTTACTTACTTACTTACTTGGCATATAAGCTACTATAATATAGTTGACTTTTACCAGCATAAATTCCAAAACAGCAATTAAATTAATACAACACACACACACACACACACACACACACACACACACACATAGTGCCCCAGGCACTATAACAACAGATCACAGGCAAGTTTGTGAATTTGATTTCTAACTATAATCATATAATTTCATCCTCCAAAACTGTCAGTACTGCTCCTTGCCTCTTAACTCTCAGCTATCTAAGGACAGAACTAGCCCTGATTCTGTTCTGAGCACCTGAAAGGATCACCTTTGATTTCTGGGATTCCAGCCAGCATTGCCCACACTCTACCGTAGAAATGTCACTTAAATTTTTATTTTTTTTAAAAAGCGGAGATTTTCTTCCCCAAAGATTTGAATGCTGCAGCATTTTCTCACTCATTGCCCTTAACCGAGTTATTTGCAAGTTCTTATTTAAGTGTTCTGTTTTGTTGCCAGCTTGAGGGAGGAGAGTCCCAGTGAAATTATTAAATAGAGCTATGGGTTTTGTGTTTTTATCCCTGAGCCCACATTTGATCTGTTCCAACAAGATGTTTCAAGGCCCACGGCCATCTGTCTACCAATTTGCTTAGGAGTGATGATGTTATTGCTGTTAATTTTCCTCTCTTCTCCTTCTCCTTCCCCTTATCCTCCTTGTCCTTTCCTCCTCCTCCTCCTCCTTCTCTTCTCTGTCCTCCCCACTCCACATTAATTGAGAAGACAGGAAGTAATCTGCACCATGTTGACATCCCATTAAGGCTTGCTTCATATTTGTGTATTATACTGGCAAAACATAGTGCAAGGCAGTGCTTCTCAATCTTGGCAACTTTAAGATGTGTGGACTTCCACACCCAGATTTCTGTGAATTGAAGTCTATGCATCTCTCAGGTGCCAAAGTGGAGAAACACTGATATAAGAGAAGTGTCCATTAAAATGCTATGAACAAACTCAGGTCTCCAGAATTAAGTTGGCATTTAGGAATCCTTACAAACTTCTCTCATCCAGAATTCCTCCCTGATTTGGGGTCCTGAATGGACTGGATTTCTTTCCAGTAAAACAATGCTGACTAGTAAACAGTCATTCTTCTGTTTTTAATGAATGGATTTTGTTCAGATTGTGTCTCTGAGTGCTTTCCTCTCAAGGGCATATGTGCCCCATCAAATGAAAATTGGGAGAGTTGATTCTGATTTGTCCAGCAGTTAAAAGCTGTCATTGGGTTGCCTAAAAAGAAGCATTCCTGTTATATCTGTGCAAAAGATTGGTTTTATAACTATAGTTTCTTGCCAGGGATTGGGACTATTTGAAGCTGTGTTGCAAATAGCTACAGATCTCTAACCAAGGATTCATAGTATTCTCCATAAAGGATGTTGATGCTTCTCTTCGAGATCCATCCCAATAGGTATGTGTATATATATATATATATATATATATATTTGTTTTCGTAGATTTTCACGGGTACAGGTATGCAGGTCTTGGCGTATTCAGGTCTTTTCCCGTGTAAGATTGAGAGTATCTTGGCGACGTTTCGACGAAGTCCCACTCGTCATCTTCAGGCTGGGGTCTTCGGCTTCGTGCTTGTGTGAGCAAAGTGTGATCAGAGCTGCCGTCTCTCTATAAATATTGGTGGGGGTGTGTGGAGCGCTGGCTTAGTTGCTGTAGGTGGATTGGTTGGCTGTGTAGGAGCTATTTTTTGTGGATTGTTCAGCTGTTTCGTAACATCCTGAGTAGTTGAGGTGCTGGCTGTGTGCCCATTAGTCTTTTGTGTTATAACGACCTGGGTAATGGGTTGTGTGATTACATCCTGAGATCTAGTGTAGTGATATCCTGAGTTTTGTATTGCAACATCCTGGGTGGTTGGCTGTGTTGTAACATCCTGAGCTTTAGCGTTGTAACCCCCTGAGTTCTGTGATGTGGTGTCCAGAGCAGAAGGCTGTGATGTAGCATACCAGGCTTTGGTTTGGCTCCACGTTTGCGGTCTAGCTCTGTGTTCATGGTGTGTGTCTGTTTGCTTTGTGTGGGGGTCGGAGGGAGGTGCAGCAGCTGGTGATGTCATCGTGGTTTGGCTTCTGGATGGTGGTTGCATTTCGTCTGAGGGATGGGTTTGGGCTTGGGTTTGGGTCTAGTGAGGGTGAATGGTGGTGGCATACTGTGTTGTTCTAGGTCCGGTGTCAGTTTTCGTGGTTAGGACTCGTTTGTTGATTAGGGCTAGTTTCCAGATGTCTGGTAGGCGGGAGGTATCGTCACGTTTATTCATGTTGTGTGGGTGTTTTTCTATTTCGATGGCTTCCATAATTATTCTCTTGTTGTGGTGTTCAGTTTTGGAGATTAGTTTGGTTTCTTCAAAATCAATTTCATGTCCTGTAGCTTTAAGATGCTGGAAGAGGGAGGAAGTTTTTTCTTCTTTTCTGACTGCGTTCTCATGTTCTGCGATGCGGACATTTATTCTCCTATTAGTTTGTCCAATGTATGTGGCTGGGCAGATTTTGCATGGTATTTCATAGACTCCTTGGTTTTCTAGCTGGATCCTGTCTTTGGGGTTTCTTAAGATAGCCAACATCCTGTGTGTGCTAATGGGTTGCTAACCAGGCATGTCTTTGGAATTGCTCCACTACTTGTTACCCTCATTGCCCCCTCGGTACATATATGGGAGCGCAGGAGATAACCATCCCGTTTGCGCTCGCTATTACTCGCCTGTGCTTCTATTGCCGAGTCATTCGCGGGGCACGCCTCCGGTGCATTTCCCCCATTCCCCCAATAGAACTTAAGAATGGGGGAAATGCACTGGAGACGTGCCCCACGAATGACTCAGCAATAGAAGCACAGCCCCGATCAACGGGAGAACAGGCGAGTAATAGCGAGCGCAAACGGGATGGTTATCTCCTGTGCTCCCATATATGTACCGAGGGGGCAATGAGGGTAACAAGTAGTGGAGCAATTCCAAAGACACGCCTGGTTAGCAACCCATTAGTACACACAGGAGCTCACCCGTTAGCGAGAGAGAGAAGGGGGGGGATAAGAAACAGGAACAACGAGACGACCAATCCCCAGGAGTTTACACACGGGCAAGGAAGGCGGCAGGGCTGGCAAATAGAAGAATGGAGCTTGAAGCACGCATGCAAGATAGCACAGCAATATAGAGGCAAACTAAGACAAATGAGAGGGTGGGGACAGACGACTGGGAGCGGATGAAGAGCGGATCTCCAGGCACCCGCACACGCACAAAGAAAACAACAGCAATTGGAGAGGGGAGGACAACTTTAGAAACGGCCACTTTAAGAACTACACAGCCGATGCTAATGAGCAGACCAATGACCCGATCCAGGGTCAGAGCGCAGAGGCAGCCAGCCACATAAAAACAGAATCCCGGATCCAGCATTTTATACCCTGACGATGTCGGTAGTGTGACCGACGAAAGCTTGGTTTTGTAGATTAAACATTTTTGTTTATGATTTTATCCTGGTGATCACCTTTATTTATTTCACATTATGTGTATACCCGGGATTCGTGTTTTTAATGTTATTAAGGACATATATAACCAAATTGTCTGTTTCCAAACAACCAACTCTTCTCCTTCTATTAATAAACTAGTAATTAAAGCTGCAAGACATAAGGCTCTGGGAGAGAAGGAGCAAGGAATTCATTGGCACACAGCATACTTAATCCAGTTAATGAATTTATCCATTTTCTGGGGTTGCACGATGCTTTGAATCATAAGCAAACTAGATGGATTTTCACAACATGTTCAGTCGCAAAGATCATGCTCAACCACAAAGAACAATTTTAGCATATTGTGTGAATGCTGACACGAAATCTTAAGAGGTCTGGTGAAGTGTATTCCATGAACAAAGCAAAGCAACTGGTGATGAAGAACATTTGCTCAAATGTATATATTTCAAATATGTACAGTATAAAACAGTATGCATGTGTGTGTGTGTGTGTGTTTCTGAAAATTAAGGAATGATAGAGGCAAAACTATCGAGGTTAGAACAATATATTTGTAAGCAAAAACATCCAAAATATCCAAATTTTCATTGGGTAAGATCAATATTTGCTTCACTTTATTGAGCATGTTATATGAATTCATCCAAGCTATGCTTATTAAGCCTTGGTTGAGTGTAATATATGAATCCACTATATTGTCTACTGCTCAACCAGCTTTAGGAAGACATTCAATAACAAGACTACACCAGCTGGGAAGTGGAGAGCCCCTTCCCATTGCAGAGTAATTTATTTTAAAAGGGAGCAATTAAATTCAGTTTCTTCTAAAATTATTTTGTTTTAGAGCCTGTGATTCTATTGTTCAGTGGTCATGTAAAAAATTAAGTTTATTTGATGAAGAAACTATGCCTCCCTAGTTCCATTATAGTTGGATATGACTTCAAAAGTTCTCTCCAGCTATATTCAAAACAAATTCCAACGTCATTTTCCACCCACATGTAGTATATAACTAAATCTGGAAGACTCTCTATATCTCTATGTTGTGTGGGGGGAAATTATGTTGTGTATGTAAGAGGGGAAAAGACATTATTGATTAATGAAAGTAACAGTAGAGCTCCAGGATATAATCAAAGGCCCTCTCTATGGGTGTTAAATCAGCTTGTGGCACCAATTTGCTGTTTGTAGAGACAACATGATCATGTAACAAATTAGATTTCTCAGGTAGGAATCAACTGTTTTGACTATTATCCCAAACCTTTCTTCTGCCCAGCTGTACCCAGGTTATTTTGGGTTTTATTGATTGGTATGTGCTATCAAGTCAGTGTCGATTCTTAGCATGTACTTTCTCCAGGTTGATCTCTTCCCAACCTGGCTCAATCCATCCACCTAGCTTACTAGTCATCCTATTCTATTTTTTCTTTTCAATTCCAATTCCAATGACTACTTGAAACCAGAAACAGTTTATAAGAAATGGTGCTTAGGACATTCATGTTAACCATATTTTCATTATGACTTAATATGCTGTGGCTCACAATATCAGTAACTTAATGAACTCTCAGATGGCAAAAAAGTGGTAAATAGCTTTGTTGTCTTGGACTCAGGAATAGGTAAAGATGGACATTTTGATGGAAAAGTAAAAGGCAGATTAATCCTTGTAAAGAAGGCAATACCAAACTTAGATAACAACATAAGGGGTAAGAATATTTGTATGACAAAAATATTCTGAATAAATGCAAGAAGATTGATTCAGATGATGGTTCCATTCAAATGATGGATTTGAGACAGTTATTAAAAATACATGGATATCAAAAAGAACTATCAATTGGGCTCAGAAGAAATAAAAATTGACTGTTTCTTGAGATGATTAGTAAGTAGAAGCTCACATACTTTGGCAATGCAGGCAGATGATTGACTAGAAGAAATAACTGTGTTTGGTAAGGTTAAAGAAAGTAGAAAAACTGAAGACAATGGATAAAGTGGACAGGCTGGCAAGGAGATCACTAAGATATTTTTGCAATAACTATGGATTACCATAGAAAGATCAAGATCTGTGGAATTGCTGTCTCCCAGTAACATCTGCCTGCCTAATAAGTTTAAGATGGATGAACTCTTTCCAGGATCTTTTTCTCAGGGGACTACTAGCCACAGGGATATCAGAACTGGGCATTTTCAGTTGCATAGTTTATCCTTAGATATCTGAAGGCCCCCCCCCCCTCCTGCCTGGCTTTTAGACAATCCATAAAAACATGGTTGCTACTTCAATCCCAATTGGCCTGGAATCTTGTGACTGCTTCTTCTGGTGAGGAATGGGGTAATTGCTTCATAAGAGAACCATGTCTGGCTTCCTGCTTCATTTTGGAGCAGCCTTCAATTCAACTGAGTCTTGTCTGGATTGCACAAGGATGAATGTGAGTGTATTTATTTTATAAACATTTCCAGCCAAATCAATGAAATACTTTACTTAGAATGCAGAGTCCCTTGATATGACCCAAACAACTAATTTGGTATAGATATTCAGGTTCCAAACTCCCCTTTCCCCTTAATTCTAACTGGAAGCCCATTTCATTCTCACAGCTGCTATTTCCTTTAGGAACATGAACAAGACCTGTACTAAGCAGGATGTTGTTCTATCTTTGAGACTAAAACCAAGTCCTTGGACAGATATAATATGGGCAGAATTATTGCTGGAGCATGATGGAGCAGAATAACCCACTTCAGCTGACTGACACTTTTAGTTCTGCCTTTTACAATCACTTAAGGACCCAGCAGGTAGTTCTTCAGACATACAGAAAATGCTAAGATCATTTTTGTACCCAAAAGAGGACTTATTTTGTGATCTCTTGAATAAGCCATAGAGGACTGGTCAGGGCTATCAATTGGGAGAGTCAAAAATATAATATTTTATCTATCTATCTATCTATCTATCTATCTATCTATCTATCTATCTATCTATCTATCTATCTATCTATCTATCTATCTATCTATCTATCTATCTATCTATCATCTACTTCTATCTTGTGTTGAGTGCCCAGAGAGTAAAACAGAAAAGTACAAATAGGAACAATAAATTAACTAGCATAAATAGGATGGTTGGTTTCACACATATTTCACACAAATATGAGACACAAACAAATGGTGTAAAAGGTTTAATGCACGGGTGTCAATCTCGATTGCATCACGTGATGTATCGTGATGTTTTTTGCCTTTGCGGAGCCAGGGTGGGCGTGGCCTGCATGTGACACATCCAGCCCAAGGGCTGCCAGTTTGACACCTCTGGTTTAATGCAAACGTGGGAACCCAGAATTGACCATGTTGATGGGTCTGTATGGGATTGATTGATTAATTTAAACACATTATATGTCTGCACATTTCACAATTGGGATTCTGACTGGCGTAACTGAAGCCATCTGGAGTAACCCAAGTTAGGAAAATCAGATCAAAATATATCCACGCTCAGTTCATTGAGTCTAATTTGATATTCCTTGACATTTCCTAGGAAGGAGGACAGCCCTCTCCCCATCAATAAATGCAAACGCTCAACAAGGCATCCTTTCCCCCAGTGAAAATAGGGCTCCAGACCCGTAAATAAATGCCGAGATACAGGGAGACGCCCCTCCCCCTCCTCTTCCATGCTTATGTTCCTGCCACACATCCATCCTGAGCTACACAGGCTCCACTAAGGAACTAAAACAGAGGAGCAGCTTTCCTCCTGCAGGCTTTGCCTTGGTAACTGACATGTTTTATCAGCAGCCCGAAGCTGGTCTCTGAAGCCTTTTGTGGTGCCTCTGCTGCCATGGCAACCGCAATAGATTCTGGTCACGGTGTCAGCCTCTCTAGACCACCAAAACATAATCTAAATCAATGTGCGCTTTGGCAGACGTGAGCTGAGATGAGAAAGGGATTCATGAGAATTCCCCCTTCCATAATGTTCAGAAGCAGTAGGTTGCATTGTTTTGTCTTCCCAAGGAATGAAGTTCCAGATCAGACTCCTTGAGAAGCAGCTATTTCCTTCTGTGACCCAGGCATTCTTATGATTTTGGTTTCATCGTTATCATCATTTTAGCCATTGTCTTTCCACTGGACGATGAAGGCCTCTTCAGCATGTTTCCAATCAATACAGTCCTGAGTTTTCTTTTGCCATTTAGGCCCGCTATACTTGCTAATGTCATTGATTCTGGTTTATTTACAAATAATTACATAGGCCGAGCCAGAGGAAGAAGGGCATCTTTGTCTTTAAAGGTTACATCTTCTCCAAAGCAGAAGACATTCCTTTGAAGACCCCTGATACAATTGTTCTTATTGCCAGCTTCCTGGAAAGAAACATCTTTTTTGCTATTTTGAAAATGGCTACGGTATATTGTTCTTCTCTTCATTCTTTACATGGTTGATGTTGCATAATTCTAGCAGCTTTGGGACTGACTAGTGGCATTGACATCATGTTGGGGACAGATCATCATGGAGAAGATCTACCTATGTGGTCACTAAAAATCACCGTCAAGTTGATGGCACAAAATCATTTTTTTCTCCAAAGGGAACCATAATTCTGAAATTATAGCACATACGAGTCAATATTACTGTCATGGTTCTAAGTTGCCAATTACTTTCTCAACACTACATATCTAACAAGTAACTGAATTCACCAATTGTTTGGCATTAAAGATCTTGAGATATGATATTTTTTAATTTGGAAAACTCAGACTGGATGTTTCTGAGGTCATGATGGGTTTTCTGGTTCACAATCTATCATCTATTTGGAAATGGACAAAGGCATATAGGTAAAATTATTGGTTATTTACAAATTTGCTTCACACTGTGCAATAATCCAATATGTGCTTTGTTTGGTTTTAGTTTAGTAAATCAGCAATGTTAAATTGGACACTTAAGGCTTATAATCCTGCACAAGCTGAACCCATTGTGATTTACAATATTCCATAAATTAAACATAATATGACACAGAGTAGGATAAAGCTCGCTTTGCATAATGAGATGGGCAGCATATAAATTTAATTAATTAATAAATAAGACAAGAGAACAAGCTTGATGTAATGGATAAGATATCAGGTTAGAAATGGGAGACCATAAGTTCTAATTCTAAAGATGGTTGGATGGTCTTGGGCTAGTCATTCTCTCTCAGTGCCAGGAAGGAGACAATGGTGAGCCACTTCTGAAATCTTGTCAAGGAAACAGCTAGGCCTTGTCCAGGCAGTTGTCTGAAGTCAACACTGACTCAAAAAACCCCTTCCACAAAGTGTGAAGATCAGCTCAATGAATCTTTAGGAAGTCTGATGAGATCTTAGAGTGTCAAGGAATCTTTAAAAATAGTGCCTGCTAGTCTGCAAATATATTTGCAACAGACAAGAGTATATAATCTCCTGAATAATAATTTTTGTGGAGTCCTTGGTACTCTCTGAGCTTGATTATTTGTTTGCAGACATTTCATTACCCAACTGGGTAACATCATCAATGTTGGGTTCATTACCATGAAGTGTCTGCAAGCCAACGACCAAGCTCAGATGGCATCAAGGACTCCACAGTTCAGTTACACATGAGCAACATATATTATCTTCCATTGGAATAATTATTTTTATTAAACATAAATAACATTAGCTTATTAAACAAACCTAATAGAAAAAGCTATTCCAAATGCCTAAATATAAAGAATTTTTGTACCCTGCTGTTGGAAGGCCTTCAAACATCTTGCTTTCAGCTCCTCTGCTAATTAAATGTGGCATCTTAGAACATTGTTACAGAATCATGATTACAGATTTGAAGATGGATATATTCGATGACAGGATGAAGTGTGCCAGAATTTGCCATTTAAGGTAATACTTTTTATTTTTAGCTAATTTGGTTGCTATGACAGCAATAAAATTTCAGCAGCAGGATAGAAGAGAAAATTAACTTTTTTTTCTGTTACCTCCTACTCAATGTATCCTAAAAACCCTACAGTGGAACAGATTGAACAAAATTAGATTGTAGACATCCTGAATATTCTCCACCAACAAACTAACACGCTGACCTACTTTTCCTTTATCTAGCTGAGTCCATTGTCCTCATAAGTCCACTCATAAGCTTTGATGGACATTTTTTTAAAAATCCGTATTGTCCAAAGGTTTCTGTGATGAACACTGGATAATAAACAAATAATGACTTATGTTAGTTGAAAATCATGGACTTGAAAGTTTATGATACCAGGTGGGAGCATCAAATCAGAAAAATTGCTCTAAATAACATGGCAGTCATTCTGTATGCATCCATAGTTACCATACTTGGATATGTTATTTCTTTAAATTACACAAACACTTAAAAATTTCCTGGAGTAAAATTAGTCAGCATTCCATATCCAATTAACATGCTAATCTCAAGCAAATTTTGGGAGGATGAAGAGAAGACAATCCTGGAAAGGATTTTTCCCCACAAATATTTTGGTTCTTTTCTAATACCTCTTAAATAGATTCTTTCAATGTTCTAATAGGTACATTTGTGCTTTTGGGAGTTAATGATATGACTATAAAAATAAATTATGTCCTGAAAATCTGCAAGCAACTGTTGGAAACAGGATCAAAATACTCAGTTGATTAGTAATTTTGAGTAAAATTGTATTAATCTCATTCATGCATTAGTATATTACCAGTGAAGCAGCTGAAAGCTAATGGATCCAGATTTATATATGGCAGACCTCTATAATGACCCTTTCAGGAGTAAAAAAAATAATACTTGAAACGTTTAGACTATCCTCCCAATTTTTAGCAGAATTCTACCTCATCACATAGTTTGTTAGATTGGGATAGTGTGTAGCTTATACATGCTTCAAAGGCAATCATAAATAACTAAGAAGAACTATTGGAATAGACTAAAACCTTTCTAGTCCTGTTTTTGTTTCCAAAAGTGACCAATAGATGTCTCCAAGAAGCTCCCAAAAACTATAAAACAATAGCTGCCTTTTCCTGTTTTTTCCCCAGGAATTGATATGCAGAGGTATGCTGTTTTTATTCCTGGATGGGTCTGATAGTGGAATTCATTCATATAATGAGACACTATGGCAGTGTCCTTTTTCAAAACCTAATTACTATTCTAAACACAAGGCATGTGTCTTACAATTATAAAAGATAGAAAGTACAATGCTAGAAAGTCCATCTCTTTGATGGTACTACAATTGTATGGTCCAACTGTTGCAAATTTTGTTGGTTTGAGTCCATTTTTCTGACTATGAATGTGAGCAGATTCCAATCATTATTCTTTAATTTCTGGAATCAATTTCTTACAGGGAAGCAAATCCATGAGAAGTCCTTCTTTTCATTACTCTCTTGGTGCTTTTCCTGGATGTGTGTATTGTATGTATGTAAATGTCATGAATCATTGCTGTTTTTCACAGGTTTCTTGGAACTTAGCAATACAATCTGACCATTCTGTCTGGGTTAACTGGAACTATGTAATCTTACTACAAGTCCATTACATGTCTTCTCACTGGTGCACATATTCTTCTCAAACTTACTTTGAAGTTGAAAAAGATATTTTGATTCTCACTTGCTCTAGTTCAGCCATTAGTTTGTTCTTTGCTTCTGCCTCATTTTCGCATCCAGTTCCTGGATAGTCTCACAATTCCTTGTTTCTATCTCCTGATCCCACCCCAGACTGATCTTAACTGCTTTGCACCACCCCAGTTAGATAAAATAAAGCGATCTGGATTGACCAATATTTCCTCTTATCCAATGATGACTTCCAAATATGAGAGAGAGAGAGAGAGAGAGAGAGAGAGAGAGAGAGAGAGAGAGAGAGATAAGCTACTTAACTAACATCATTAGCAAACCTGTAGGCCAGCTTTAATTACTACTTGATTCAAATTAGGAATAATTAAAAAGGTGTCTGATTATTTCCAAGAAAGTGATAGAGCTTCTAAGATTAATGGACTGTAGTGTCACAACTGACCTTTTACCTGAATCGCAGTGTGAGCTGGGGAACGTCTGTCTCAGAGCTTTCCTTTTTTAGTTAGGAAAGAAGAAAGAGGCGATGCAATGGAATGGAGATTTCATACACAGTTAATAAATTAATGGCAGGGATTTTTTCTCTCTCTGATAAGATGATGAAATGAATGGAACATGGGTAAATTCCAAACCTAACTATATAAAACATGCATTCATAATAAAATAGAGTTAATTGTCTTAAAACGTAATAGATGATTAGCAACTGATTTTAATAGCAAATTTGATGAATTTATAGCAAAGAGCAGGAATCCAATGGTTATTCACTTACTGCATTCTTGCTTTCTTGTAGGCACTTAAGACCCCCCCCACACACACACACACATACAAACACACCTCTCTTTCTATTATATTTGTAACAACCCTGTGAAATAAGTTAGGCTGAGAGATAGTGACTTGCTCAAAATTGTTTAATGGACTCCATGGATGATTTGGAGCTGTAATACGGTACTAAAGGCATTTTCATTGCCTGGGGCAGTTCACTTCTAATGAATTTGCAGACGACACCAAGCTGGCAGGAATACCCAACACTCCAGAAGACAGGCTTAAGATACAGGAGGACCTGGACAGACTTGAACACTGGGCGCTATCTAACAAAATGATATGCAATGGTGAAAAAAGTAAGGTTCTACATTTAGGCAAGAAAAACCAAATGTATAGGTATAGTATAGGGGGTACCTTGCTTAATAGTAGTAACTGTGAGAGGGATCTCGGAGTCCTGGTGGACAATCACTTAAATATGAACCAGCAGTGTGCTGCAGCTGCCAAAAAAGCCAACACAGTGCTGGGCTGCATTAACAGAGGGATAGAATTAAGATCACGTGAAGTATTAATACCACTTTACAATGCCTTAGTAAGGCCACACTTGGAATATTGCATCCAGTTTTGGTCACCACGCTGTAAAAAAGATGCTGAGACTCTAGAAAGAGTACAGAGAAGAGCAACAAAGATGATTAGGGGACTGGAGGCTAAAACATATAAGGAACGGTTGCTGGAATTGGGTATGTCTAGTTTAATGAAGAGAAGGATGAGGGGGGACATGATAGCAGTATTCCAATATCTCAGGGGCTGCCACAAAGAAGAGGGAATCAATCTATTCTCCAAGGCGCCTGAAGGCAGGACGAGAAGCAATGGATGGAAACTGATCAAGGAGTGAAGCAACTTAGAACTAAGGAGAAACTTCCTGACAGTTAGAACAATTAACCAATGGAACAACCTGCCTCCAGAAGCTGTGAATGCTCCAACATTGGAAGTTTTTAAGAAGAGACTGGACAGCCATTTGTCTGAAATGGTGTAGGGTTCCTGCCTGAGCAGGGGGTTGGACTCGATGACCTCCAAGGTCCCTTCCAACTTTTTTTAATTATTATTATTATTATTATTATTATTATTATTATTATTATTATTATTATTATTATTATCATCATCATCATCATCATCATCATCATCATCATCATCATCATCATCATCATCATCATCATATGCTGGGGGAAAACAAGTCATACTCTGTATATCTGTTTGGCCGGATGAAGAGCTTAATTCTGGACCCTTGAAACTAAAAAACATTTTCTGTGATTTTACAATGAACTAATCCAACTTTATAGAGGATGTTTGGACAAGAAATACTTTGGGCACAATGCTCTTGCTCCAAATTGGGAAGGAGGCATGATTCATGCAAAATGGCTGAGTCACACATCTTGGCAAGGAAAGCAGCTATCCCAGAGAAAGGAGAGGGCACTCATTAATGAGCTCACAGTGTTTTAACAGATGCCCTGTTCTTGTTAAAATTCAACATTCGTCATAACACTAGCCTACACTAAGGAAATGGATCTTTGATCCTGTATCTATAAGGAAATGCTAAGCATAGGTAGACTGCATTCCTGGACTGCAAAAATTTGGATGACCATGGGGGGAAGGCGAGGGGGAAAAGCAAAGAAAGAACTTTGTATCTCCCTTTGTTGCTATTTAGTGGCGATCCTGCATTAAACGATCTTTTTGCAACCTCGGGATGCTATGCTAAAATGGATACACTGCTTTGTTGTTGTTATTGTTTATTCTTTCAGGTCAGCATTGACTCGTGACAATTGCCTGGATATGTCCTTGCAGCTTTCTTGACAAGATTTTGGAATTGTCTCTAAATTGCCATTGCCTCCTTACTAGGGCTTCCTGAGAAGTGACTGGCTCAAGGTCACCTAAATGGATTTGCACCAAAGGCAGGATTAAAATGTTAATCTCCCAGTTTCTAGCCTGATCTCTTAACCATTACACCAGATTGACTGTTTTCTTCTCCACTGCTGGATCCCAAATCCATTTATTCCACTAGAGGAACAGAATGGCTACATAACTATTGATATCTGGTTGGAGTTTACACTGGTTCTTCCCTGCCTCATTATCCCTATTGCTGGGATAATCACACAGTTCATGTCCTGCTTATTTCCACCGCTAGTATTGTGACCAGTCTACTATTTTATTATTAAAATTAGAATAGGAAGAGAAAGGAAGAGATGGTGGTTATCATGGCCTGATATGAAGAAGATTGCTTAGAAGAAGAAGATGGATTAGATGATCCAATTTAATGTTCAGCACTGTAGGAGTCAAGCCCTAGCATAGTCTCTAGATCAGAGCCCTCTGCTCAAGGTTTTAATCTAGCCTCATCAATACCCAATTCACATAATTGGTACCATCATCAGATTGAATACCCAAAGATAAATAAGAGAGGACCACCTTGGGAACAAAGATTTACTTGAGAGGAGCACAATATATCTTGATAGCTTTACTATCAAGGTTTCAAGAGTACTAGTTAAGAGTAGGACAATAATAGGATGACTATAGCTTCTTGTATAAAGCCTCTGCTTGAAGCAGTATCTAAAACTTGCAATTCTGTACTATTCTTGTATCTTGATTCATGTCTATCTGATAGACTTCTCTAGTGTTTTGGCTGTTTATTTTCTGAAATCTAACCTTTGCTCACTTGTTTTCGTCTTTTGTAACCCCAATTGGGACAAAGACTAATTTGACTTCTGCATCAGCTTACTGATTATTCCACATCACACTCTCTTTAAATAATTTTTTTGTGGATTTTCATTTCAGCATATATAAAAATGCTTTTAGTGCTCCAATTTCAGAATCCAAGGCATGGCAGTAGTACAAAAGCAGTACATAAAAAAATAGACTGAAATCCTATTCTGAATTGAAAGAAAGACCAACTCAATATATACCAAGCAACAGGGCCTAGTGAATCAAGATCACGTGAAGTATTAATACCACTTTACAATGCCTTGGTAAGGCCACACTTGGAATACTGCATCCAGTTTTGGTCACCACGATGTATAAAAGATGTTGAGACTCTAGAAAGAGTACAGAGAAGAGCAACAAAGATGATTAGGGGACTGGAGGCTAAAACATATAAGGAACGGTTGCTGGAATTGGGTATGTCTAGTTTAACGAAGAGAAGGACGAGGGGGGACATGATAGCAGTGTTCCAATATCTTAGGGGCTGCCACGAAGAAGAGGGAGTCAGGCTATTCTCCAAAGCGCCTGAAGGCAGGACAAGAAGCAAAGGGTGGAAACTAACCAAAGAGAGAAGCAACCTAGAACTAAGGAGAAATTTCCTGACAGTTAGAACAATTAACCAGTGGAACAACCTGCCTCCAGAAGCGGTGAATGCGCCAACACTGGAAGTTTTTAAGAAGAAACTGGACAGCCATTTGTCCGAAATGGTATAGGGTTTTCCGTCTCAGCAGTAGGTTGGACTAGATGACCTCCGAGGTCCCTTCCAACTTTATCATCATCATCATCATCATCATCATCATCATCATCATCACCTCATCATCATCATCATCATCATCATCATCATTATTATTATTATTATTATTATTATTATTATTATTATTATTATTATTATTATTATTATTATTATTATTATTATTATTATTATTATTATTTTCCATGCATTTAATATAGTAGAGAAAATACTTTTGGAGAAACCTTGATTGGAACCCTCTATTAATTCACTAAGGTTTGTATTTAGCAGAACATAAATATGTGAGAAATACAAACCCTTTAAGAGTATCTAAAGAAAACTATTTAAAGACCCAAGGAATAAGAAAAAATAATTAAGGAAATTATATTTTCTAAAAGAAAAGTGAGCCACTTTGATATAATGGTTAAGGCACCTGGTTAGAAACGAGGAGGCAGTAATTTCTAGTCCTGCCTTGGGACAAAGCTAGAAAACTGCAGAGACTTGAAAACACGATAGATAGATAGATAGATAGATAGATAGATAGATAGATAGATAGATAGATAGATAGATAGATAGATAGATAGATAGATAGATAGATAGATAGATAGATAGATAGATTTTCTTTGTGGCAGAGGATAGAAGAAGATAGAAGGACAAGAAGGGAAGAACCTCAGAGTTTCAGACTTCCAAGCAGAAGAAAGCAGAGCAAAAACAAAGGAGTCACTTACCTTTGCACTTTTCTTCTA